>NC_134495.1:20303134-20568134 GCF_040206685.1 Ascaphus truei
GCCAGAGAGAGTGAGAGAGAGGGTGGGCAGAGACAGAGAGAGTGAGAGAGAGGGTGGGCAGAGAGAGAGAGAGAGAGAGACACAGAGAGAGAGAGAGAGGGGGTGGCAGAGAGAGTGAGAGAGGGGGTGGCAGAGAGAGTGAGAGAGAGGGTGGGCAGAGAGAGAGAGAGAGACACACAGAGAGAGAGAAGGTGGGCAGAGAGAGGGTGGGCAGAGAGAGTGAGAGAGAGGGTGGGCAGAGATAGAGAGTGTGGTGGGCAGAGAGAGAGAGAGAGGGTGGTGGGCAGAGAGAGAGAGAGAGAGAGAGGGTGGGCCAGAGAGAGTGAGAGAGAAGGTGGGCAGAGACAGAGAGAGTGAGAGAGAGGGTGGGCAGAGAGAGAGAGAGACACAGAGAGAGAGGGGGTGGCAGAGAGAGTGAGAGAGGGTGCAGAGAGATAGATAGAGAGGATGGGATATTTATGAGTCACATTGTGGCACGAAGGAAAGAGAAAAACAGCAAGAGAAACGGTTAGAAGTAAGAGAGAGAGGAAGAGACTGAGGGAGGATAAAACTCCCTCCTGCATATTATATTATCCATGTCTTGGTTTGAGGGGCACATGGAACAAATGATAATTGCAATGGATAAATTGTGTATCAGGGTAGGGAAAAAACAAACAGAGAAGGCGAGGGTAACCTGCTCTCTCCCAATCACCCTCCATATGTTCAAGGAATTTGAAGGTAATTGGAACAAGTGTTGTCTGAATAGGATACAAAGACAGCAGCTGTAGCATTGTTCACCCAACACTAGAGAGGGAGTTAGAGGGTATGGCAGGGAGGGGGGGCAGCTCTTACATGATTTCTCCACAATACCCTCTTTCTTACTTTCTGCAGGGGTGCAAAGTTTGGGAAAGGAAGGAGGAGACCTTGAAGAGGTGAGGGGAAGGAGAAGGGAAGAGAGAGAGAGAGAGAGAGAGGGGGGGGGGGGGTAGTGGTTAAAGGATTGGTAGGGGAGAGGGATTAAAATGTGGACCTCAAGAAGCTAAGAACAGACCTTGTGAAAATCCTTCTCCAGGGCTTTGCAATGTTTTTAATCTTTAAAATACCTCTCCTCGCAACATATAGCTTATTTCCAGAGCTATAAACTCAATCCTCTGCTATTCCATATATATATATATATATATATACACATACACATACATATATATATATATATATATATATATATATATATATATATATATATATATATATATATATATATATATATATATATATATATATATATATATATATATATATATATATATATATATATATATATATATATATATATATATATATATATATATATATATATATATATATATATATATATATATACACACACACATACACACACATATATACACAATTAACCCCACCTTTGCTGGGGAGAATGAAACACTTTAGTACCATATAGAAAGAAAATAACTTTTTTTTTTTCTTCAAGTGTATGTAAGTGTATATTATATGTAGTGTGTATTCTCACCTTTTTTTTTAACTGCAGTCCTGAATTTAAATGTGTGTTCTTATTACAATGCAAGTGCAACTGAGCCTTGGAGAGAGATATATATATATATATAGTGGTTGACAAATCACCAAAAAATCTACTCGCCACACAAAAAAATCTACTCGCCACCTAGAACCAAATGTGTGCTGCTTGGGCCAATATTTACTCGCCCGGGGGTTAAATCCACTCGCCCGGGGCGAGCAAATGTATAGGTTTGTCGAACACTGTATATATATATATATATATATATATCTCTCCAAGGCTCGGTTGCACTTGCATTGTAATAAGAACACACATTTAAATTCAGTAGGACTGCAGTTAAAAAAAAGGTGAGAATACACACAACATATAATATACACTTACATACACTTGAAGAAAAAAAAAAAGTTATTTTCTTTCTATATGGTACTAAAGTGTTTCATTCTCCCCAGCAAAGGTGGGGTTAATTGTATAATTCCTGCACAACTGCTAATGTTAGAAAAGCTCAAGGTTCCGACTTCCAGTGCAAGCTATGTCTCAGATAGAATATACAGAGCTGTGTGTGCCTGATGTCTGTGTATTAGGAGGGGGTGAGAGATATGTGTCCTTCATGCCTGTGTATTAGGAGGGTATGAGGAGTGTGTCTCTCTGATGTCTGTGTATTAGGAGGGGGAGAGGTATGTGTCCATGATGTCTGTGTATTAGGAGGGGGAGAGGTATGGGATCCTGATGTCTGTGTATTAGGAGGGGATGAGAGGTACAGTGTCCCTGACGTCTGTGTATTAGTTTTGGGGGGGAGGGTGAGAAGTACGTGTCCCTTACATCTGTGTATTAGAATGGACGGGAGGTACGTGTCCCTGATATCAGTGCATTAGGAGAGGGGTGTGGGGGGGGGGGGGGGAGGGAGAGGTACATATCCCTAAAATCTGTGAATTAGCATAATGTGAGAAGGCTCCATATCATCAGTTTCCTACATTACTTGTGCAGAGTATTGTGTAACTACAACCTCCTCCTTCTACAGTACTTGACTTTCACTGTTCTGCAATACTAACTGACAATTCATAGTCCTCTCTAACTAAGGACGGACAGCTTCATGGGTACGAAGTCCAAACTTTGCGAACTAGGAAGTTGGAGTCAAGCACTGGGTTTTTCAACCGAGGTTCCTAGGAAGGCTTGGGTTCTGCAGACAGCCGTAAAAGAATCCCAGAAATCTCTCAGGTCACAGTACCAAATACAGAAGAATTTACAATGCATCTGATCTCAGACGCGCTATTAGAGAGGGTTGGGGTTCCATACAATGCATCTGATCTCAGACGCGCTATTAGAAAGGGTTGGGGTTCCATACAATGCATCTGATCTCAGACGCGCTATTAGAGAGGGTTGGGGTTCATTACAATGCATCCGATCTCAGGCGCGCTATTAGAGAGGGTTGGGGTTCCTTACAATGCATCTGATCTCAGACACGCTATTAGAAAGGGTTGGGGTTCCATACAATGCATCTGATCTCAGACGCGCTATTAGAGAGGGTTGGGGTTCCTTACAATGCATCTGATCTCGGACACGCTATTAGAAAGGGTTGGGGTTCATTACAGTGCATCCGATCTCAGACATGCTATTAGAGAGGGTTGGGGTTTTTCTTCTATCATTTACAAAAGAAAATGCAAAACCTAAATTTGAAATTTTTTTGGCACCAAACTCCCAGTGAATTTGACCAAATTAATCTTCAAAACCCCCCGCTCTATCGTTTTTTCTTGTACAATGCTAACCCTGTCCTGTAGAGCTTACAATCTAATATTGATACCTGAAGCACAGGGCGATAGATTGACTTGTCTCCAAAGCCACAACAGGATTTACTCAACGAACCGCTCCTTCGGCTTATATATATATATATATATATATATATATATGTATATATGTATATATATATATATATATATATTTATATAGCCACTGTAAATATTACTGTATGTTCATTTGCATGTCTTAGACAGGTCTGCAACCCTGTCTTTCCCCATTGTCACCCAGCATACAGCGCTTCCACTGCAGCAAGGGATTCTGGGAAATGACATGCAAATGAGCACTCAGTGCCACCTTTTGTCTCAAGCTCGTATTACACAAGCCAATCCTCAAGCCAATGCATGCTGTTTTAAACACAGCTTTTAAACAGAGGCTGGGATGAGATGCAAAGCCATTAGACCTACTCACATACATGTTTCAACCTTGATGGGTATCATCAGTGTGAGGCTGGTCTTAATGGCAAGCAGGTTTGAGACTAGACTAGGTAATCACCACTGTTATTAAGGTTATGGTGGGTAAAAAAGTGACAAAAACCCTCCACAGTAAAGCATAAAGCCACTGTAAATATTACTGTATGTTCATTTGCATGTCTTAGACAGGTCTGCAACCCTGTCTTTCCCCATTGCAAATATAAATACAACTGTATGCTCATCTGCATGTCTTAGGCAGGTCTGCAACCCCGCCTTTCACCATTATCACCCAGCACACAGCACTTCCACTGCAGCAAGGGATTCTGGGGAATGACATGCAAATGAGCACACAGTGCCACTTTTTGCTTCAAAAACCATTTTTAACATGGTTCCCTATAGGCTTAAGCTTGCTGCATGGTCACAGCTTTGAGCACAGCCAGGGTTAAGGTACATACCCAGAAAACCCACCCACAGACAGCTTTTTTTTTTCCTCACGAGAGGGTACACCCTCTCGCTCATCGGATCCCAGTCCACTTCAGTGGATAGGGAGCTTGCCCTTGGACTGTCTAACCGAAGTCAGACCCGCCCTCGGTGCCCAGTTTCCCTGGAGGTTTCAGCCCGAAAGCCTAGGTCTCCAGGGACATTGATGCCTTCCTCCGTTAGGATTCAGGACATCCGTCTCTTCCTCCCTCTGGCCCGAGGCCCGCAAGGGAGTTCACATCATATCCCCTCTTTCGAGGGTTGTGCGGGTGCACCCCAGCCCCGAAGGGCTGGTTGTTCGAATGCCATCCCCCTTAGCCCGAAGGCTCAGGGGTTCTGTGGTCCTGGGCCTGGACACCACCTCTCAACAAGCTAGAGGGCCAAATGCTTGCCACAGACCTTTCCTACTGGAGCCCATGTAGGATAGTACTGCATTTGGTCATAGCTGTGCAGGTCGAGAGGAGCACTCATCTCGCTTGATCTTAGCCAAAAGGCCGAGAAGCGATCACCCACAGACAGCTATTTCGACCTTTATGGGTCTCATCAGTGTGGGGTTGGTAAACTGGGTATGCATAGAAGCTAAAGGATGGGGTTTACCATACTGAGTTAAGTTATGGTGAGTAAAAAAAGTGACAAAAACCCCACCATAACTTATCTAATATATATATATTAGATAAGTTATGGTGAGTGAAAAAAGTGACATAAAAACCCTCCACCGTATAGCATATTTTCATTTGCTATATATATAGAGAGGGAGAGAGGGAGAGAGGGAGAGAGGGGGAGAGGGGGAGAGGGAGAGACTGGGGAGAGGGGGAGAAGGGGAGAGGGAGAGAGGGAGAGAGGGGGAAAGGGAGAGAGGGATAGAGGGAGAGAGGGAGAGAGGGAGAGAGGGAGAGAGGGAGAGAGGGAGAGAGGGAGAGAGGGAGAGAGGGAGAGAGGGAGAGAGAGAGGTGTGTGAGAGAGAGGCCATAGAATGAGAGAGAGGGCAGAGGGAGAGAGAGGATCAAAGAATGAGAGAGAGGGCATAGAATGAGAGAGAGAGAGGGCGGAGTTTGTGTTATGAGGGAGAGAGGGCATAGAATGAGAGAGAGAGAGGGCAGAGAGAGAGAGAGAGAGAGAGAGGACATAGAATGAGAGAGTAAGAGAGAGAGGGCATAGAATGAGAGAGAGAGTAAGAGAGAGAGGGCATAGAAGGAGAAAGAGAGGGCAGAGAATGAGAGAGAGAGGGCAGAGAATGAGAGAGAGATGGCAAAGAGTGAGAGAGAGGACAGAGAATGAAAGAGAGAGATCCAAGCTTCAACCAATGTTAGACTGCGCTTAAGGGCCTTGTAGCCAGCGACGTCTCCAAAATATAAATTACAACTTTCGCAATAGCGACGGGTGACGTCATCGGTCACGTCGCCGGCTGTATAAGCGCAGCCTCATCCAGTCAATGGAACTCTCAGATATTGAACATTATTACACAGCACCCGAGTAAAAACAAGCAAAACTGCAACAGATTCAGCAAAACCAGCAGAGTTCTGCTGCAGAAACATCTGGAGAGCATCTTCTCATGCAGGTCAACCACCAGCCCAGCAAGGACCAACACCGCTACAGAATGTGAACAGGTCTCACAATCAGCGATGCATGTACATTATAGAGTCGAGAGGTTACCTCCATAGTAGCTGTAAGGGCCGGAGCCCAAGATGTCAGACTCGTCCAGTCTCCCGCCCAATGGACGCATGCGCCTGGGGCTCCTGAAGAAGGCATGTCGCCGGGCCCCTAGCGCACTGAGCTGCTTCATTCTTCTCTCCTTGGACCTTCTGTTCTGGAACCACACCTGAGAAGCAGCCAATGGGATCACAGTTACATCGACACCATACAGACCGTCAGAAACCCCGCTCCCTTCCCATAGAACTGGGGTGGCCAATGCCAGTCTTCAAGGGCTACCAACAGGACAGCTTCTATGGATATCCCTGCTTCAGCACAAGTGGCTCAATCAGTGGCTTAGTCTTTGACTGAGCCTCTGATTGAGCTACCTTTGCTGAAGCAGGGATATTCATAAAGCCTGACCTGTTGGTGGCCCCTGAGGACTGGAGTTGGCCAGTCAACAACTGAGACACTTATTGAAGCACCTGTGCTGAAGCAGGGATATCCAAAAAGCCTGACCTGTTGGTGGCCCTTGATGACTGGAGTTGGCCGCTCTTCCCATAGAAGATTAAGCCCATCATTAAAAACAGCTCCCACACAGAAACATTAAAGGGAATCACACCCTTAACCCCCATCTCTTAGGGGTTAAATGAGCAGCTAGTCCCTCCTAGGATTTAATAGCTGTGGCGTGTTTATTAATAGGTTAAAACTAGTGGATGATTTAAACGTCAACAAATGCTTTTAAGTGTTTTTACAGTCTTTACCTGATCTCTTTCGGTGTAAGACTGTTTGTAAACTGTTTTCATTATTAGTATTATTTTATTAATTGGTTACACTAATGATGTTGATGTCATTAGCCAAAGAGATAAAGGAGAAGACCAACCATTGTCAGATAAGATTAGAGCTACCCAGGCCCTGAATAAAATAGAAAGCTATTTATTTTCACGCAAGAAAATAAATGAGAAATTCACTTTAAGGGAGATTGATATTTTGCAAAATGCTTGTTTTAAATAATTCCCATTTCCAGCTTGTTTGATGTATAAGAACATGAATGATTCATGTTGAAAACAAAAATGGTGCTTGGGACACAAATCATGTGAATAAATAAATGACGAGGAAGAATGGTCGCTGCCTTTGAAATGGGTATCACAGTATCCACACCCTGTAACCTTGGGGGAGTCACTATGTCTCAAACTTAAAATTACATTGTAAACGATATGGCAATTGTGCCTAAAATAACAAACATGTAAATGTAATAATCTGCCATTCTAAAAAAAATAAATAAATATACATATATATATAAATATATATATATATATACACACACACACACACACACACACACACACAAATAATGTTTTATATATATATATATATATATATATATATATATATATATATATATATATATATACATATACATATACATACATATATATATATATATATATATATATATATATATATATATATATATATATATATATATATATATATACACACATACACACATCTGTGATGCGAAATTAACACAATTCTCAGTCCTACTGAGAAAATCTGTGAGGGGAGGTTGTTTTTTTTAATCTGATACAATCAATTCCCAGTTCACAAAAGTGCCTTATTGCTCTGCAACTGTGATGGTATTTGAAAAACCCCTATAAGTATACAGCTCATCTCCTCCACTTTACTTCCTCTCATCGTGTCCCACCCCGGAGAAGATGACGGATTACTCTGAACTTTAGAGGGTTCGCGGGAATCCTAACAGGGATAAGCTTATAGAGGGAAGAAAAATGAAAAAAAAAAAAAAAAACATTGGCTGGCCCCCATGTTATCAAAGGCATCATATCCTGTACAAGTCCCTATAAAGGGCTTATAGGATCCGGATTACAACTCTTTCAGGGAGATGAATGGGTGCCTCCTCCTGAGGGACAAGAAAAAGGACCTCACTCTTTTACTTGAGGGATGAGGATTAGAATGTCCAATCTTTCCCAATGAAGCAAAGTGAATAATAGGGGTAGGGTGTTAAGAGGAGGAGAAAAATGGACGATGGCCAAATATAAAGAAAGGGTAAAAAAAAAAAAAAAGAGAGAAAGATCGAGAAAGATAAAAAAAAGAAGAAGACAAATTTACATTTTGTAAAGATTTGCACGGAGTTTGGAAGCAAGGACGGGCTCAGAAAGCATCTTCATTATCCCTTCCCCCCCCTCCTTTGTCATTATGAAAGCTTTTTTGCATGTTTTCCAAATCATCCGTTCTTCCCAGGTTTTAGCGTCTTTGATGCTCAACTGACCTCTAGGGCAGTGTTTTTCAACCGGGGTTTCTAGGAACCCTTGGGTCCCCAGGCACCCCTAAAGGGTTCCCTGCAATGTTCAGGTCATTTGAAAATTGTACCAAATACGGAAGAATTTACAATGCATCTCATATCAGACGCGCTATTAGAGAGGGTTGGGGTTCCTTACAATGCATCTGATCTCAGACGCGCTATTAGAGAGGGTTGGGGTTCCTTACAATGCATCTGATCCCAGACGCGCTATTAGAGAGGGTTGGGGTTCCTTACAATGCATCTGATCTCAGACGCGCTATTAGACAGGGTTGGGGTTCCTTACAATGCATCTGATCTCAGACACGCTATTAGAGAGGGTTGGGGTTCCTTACAATGCATCTGATCTCAGACACGCTATTAGAGAGGGTTGGGGATCCTTAAAATGCATCTGATCTTAATCGCGCTATTAGAGAGGGTTGGGGTTCCTCACAATGCATCTGATTCACATAGGGTTCATCAACAAAAGGTTGGAAACCACTGCTCTAGGGTAAGAACCCCTTGGCAGCCAAAACATGAATTGACCAATGACGTCCATATTACTTTTGCGAGGAGGAAGAGGGGGAGAGTGGAAAAAGATAGAGAGAGGGGAGGTGTGTAGTGGGTTTGGGATTTGTAATTAATTTGCCCTTATGGTAATATGGACGAACAGTGGATGCAAAAGTCATCTAGTGAAGTTAAGACGCATCAGATGTCAGACGATTTCCTAGACCAGATCCCGTGTCTGCATAGCATGTGTCTGATACACTAGCGGGTATATTGGAAGGAGAAGTCGCAAGCTCGGATATTCCAGCTCTTTGTAGAATGCGGAATTAAGGGAATGTGGTGTAGTGGTAGAGAGGTCAGCTCTGTCTTCTCCCAGGGAGTCAACGGCAATGGGCTTTGGGCAAGACAGCCATGTAAAGGCAAGGAAAAGGGTGTGTAAGAGGCCTCCACTGGGTGATGGGTATTAATATAGGCGAGAAATGCTGTACCTATTCCAAAGCATTAAGGACCATCTTTATTAAGCAGTGTGTTTCCATAAGGTTTCTTACCATGTGAAGGCGCTGGATGGTGTATTATGGAAAAGCACTGCTTAGTATATATATATATATGGGCCTCTGCTTTGGAATGAATACAATGTTTACAGGGTTTATAGGAACAAGCATCAAACTCCTGATCATGAGTGAAAATGGCATGAATAAATTACATTGCAATTACATTGTCCCGAAGAGCTAACAATCCAATCAAGGATGGACTGTGTATGACAGAACATGCCACAGTGGTGTTAAGTTGTAAAGCACCTTATAGCCAACTTCAATGGGCCATAAGGTGTCATAAGGCTTAGCACACCTTCGTAAATATATCCCAAAGTGAAGTGCCCAAGGTTACAATACATTGGCATTGACATTTAGCAGTGCTCACGCTCACTCTCTCACCACTGCCTCCAGGCCATTCCCTCATATAAGGTCCAGAATGGAATTATTAGGTAGACTTTGTTGTGAGAGTCGTGATAAGCAGTTTAGGTGATTGGAGTAGTAGACTTGGTTGAGTGACAGGTAGCTGGATCTGCTGATTGGGTGTATTAATATTTTAGTATTAGCTGTTTACGTGGTTTGGTTTAGACTTGAGGTGTATTTTTTTTATAGATAACTCAGTACATCGGTGATTAGACAAAGAGTTGCTTGGGAGAGAAGTTATTGGTGTACGTTTGATATTTATATTATTGAGGAAAGGTTTGTATTTGGAGGATACTGGCTGTACTAGTGATTGGCTGTAACATTGGTTGGGTGAGAGATGGTTGGATGTTACGTTAGTTGAATAAGATGTGATTGGCTGTAACATTGGTTGGGTGAGAGATGGTTGGATGTTACGTTGGTTGAATAAGATGTGATTGGCTGTAGAGGTTTATTGGATGTAGTTTTTGGTGGACGAGACATACTTGGCTTTTGAATCAGGTGGGTAAAGGGCGATTGGCCAAGATGTTCTTAGATATGGAGTTAGTTAGATAAGATGTGATTGACTGTGGACTTCAAGAGATGATTGTTTATGGAACTAGCTGGGTGAGTGATGACTGGCTGTGACGATTGGCTGTAGTGTTAGCGAAATGACAGACGATTGGTAGTACAGCGCTGTTAGAAGATCTACCTGAATCACCCGCATGTTCAGTCCCGTTTCCTGAGCCAGCTGTTCCCGAATGTGTCTAGTGGGTTTAGGAGTCGCAGCGAAGGCGGCCTTAAGTGTCTCCAGCTGCTTGGCCTTGATCGTGGTTCTGGGTCCCCTCCTCTTGGTACCAGAGTTCTGCTCCTCATTCTCATTGTTGGTTGTCTCTTTGTCAGATGAGGTTGAGTTGTCTGTCTCTTTGCTTTCATCCTGAATGGGGTCTTGCAGATCTGGAGACAAGCTTCTATCTGTGCAGGAGGACACTGTGAAGGGAAAGCAGAGTCTATTAAATACATCTTTGGTATGGCAAATTAATAAATGGTAACCTAACTCCTATATAACCTCTGTAATATCATATTGTAACAAACCCCAAGGGTATGATATTCACTGATAACTCAATGCCAATTTGTATTATTATTTATTGCTAACCCAACGTCTGATTGCTCAATCACTCTAAAGAGCCCAGATGACTCAAGTGCTCAAGACTAAATTACCTTATGTATGTATGTATGTATGTATGTATGTATGTATGTATGTATGTATGTATGTATGTATGTATGTATGTATGTATATATGTATGTATGTATGTGTGTATGTATGTAAATCTTTATTTGTATAGACCCTTCCATGTACATAGTGCTTTACAGCTGTAATATACATGACATAATAGGAATAAATGCTTCATACATAAAAGTAGGCATTAGGGAAGAGAGTCCCTGCCAAGAAGAGATAACAATCTAAGTGGTAAGTAGGGAGAATGTACAGAGACAGTAGGAGAGTGTTCTGGTAAGTGCGTCTGCAAGGGGTCATGGTGAGTGCATATGAGATGTATAGTATCAGCCAAGGGAACTACCCATATGCTTCAGTAAAGAGGTGTGTTTTAAGATGGGTCCTAAAGGTGGAGAGAGAGGGTGTCAGTTGTATATTGGGGGGGAAGGACATTCCAGAGGCGCTGGGCAGTGAGTGAAAAAGGTTTTAGGCTGGAGAGGGCTTTAGATACAAAAGGGGTAGAGAGAGGACATCCTTGAAGAGAATGCATGAGTTGGGATGGTGTATAGCGAGAAATTAGGGCTGAGAAGTTAGGAGGGGCAAAAGAGTGTATAACCTTAAAAGTGAGGAGAATGTTGTGTGTAATACAGGATTTAATAGGAAGCCAGGAGAGGGATTTCAGCAGGGGAGACGCTGAGACAGATTTAGGAAAGAGTAAAGTGATTCTGGTAGCAGCGTTTAGGATAGATTGTAGGGGAGACAGGTGAGAGGCAGGAAGGCCGGACAGCAGGAGGTTACAATAGTCGAAACAGGAGAGAATGAGGGCCTGAGTCAGAGTTCTAGGAAAGGGCGTATCTTTACAATGTTACGGAGGAAGAAACAACAAGTTTTAGCTACATTAGGAATGTGAGAGGAGAATGTGAGTGAGGAGTCAAATACGACCCATAGGCAGAGTGTTTGAGATACTGGGTGAATGATAGTGCTGCCAACAGTAATGTAGAAGGGAGCAGTAGGGACAGGCTTGTTAGGAAGTATGAGCTCCGGTTTTGACATGTTAAAGCAGCAATCCAAGCCGTCTGATTTTTTTGCAAATATATATATATATCATTGAAGCAGGGGATCTCCGGAGCAGAACCCCATTAATTTCAGCTCCGGAGACCCCTGCTTCTAGAGATACTTACCTCCGAATTAGGTGCCGGTAGCTGCTCTCATTGACTGCCAGGGTTCACAAAATGTCCGCTGTTGAAAGTTTTCGCACCCTGCGGGCCAATAGGAAGCCACAACGTTATCGGTGTGGCCTCTTATTGGCCCATGTGATGCGGGTGCTTTAAATTTAAAAGCCCTGCTTGTTCAGCCGGAGCGGCTACTGGCACCTACTTTGGAGGTAAGTATCTCCGGAGACAGGGGGTCCCATAGCTGAAATTATAGGGGTTCAGCTCTGAAGACCGTCTGCTTCAATGCAATATGAAAAAAATAAAAAATATGAAAAAAAGGTGCCGTATTGGATTGCTCCTTTACATTTCAGTTGGCGGATAGTCATCCAGGATGGTTATAGCAGAGACACATTCAGGACTTTGGTCTGGACAGCAGGTTAAAAGTTAAATGTGTGTATCATCAGCACAGAGGTGATATTTGATCCTAAAAAAATGTGAGATAAGGTCACCTGGAGAATGTGTGTGTGTAAAGAGAAATAAGAAGAGGTTCCCAGGACAGACCCCTGGGGTACACCAACAGAGAGATCGACAGGAGAATGAGACACTGAAAGTACGAAGTAAGAGGAAATCCAGGATAGCGCTCTGCTACGGATACCAAGAGTATGGAGAATGTGAAGGAGAAGAGGGTGGTCCACGGTATGAAAGGATGCAGAGAGGTCGAGCAGTATGAGCAAAGTGTAATGACCTTTGTCTTTGGCAGCATGGAGGTCATTAGTTATTTTGGTGAGGGCTGTTTCAGTGGAGTGAGTAGTGCGGACATCAGATTGTAGAGGATCTAGGAGAAAATAGGAGGTAAGAAAATGGAGCAAGCGAGAGAATACAAGGGGTTCAAGGAGTTTAGCGGAAAAAGGATAACTTAGATCCTTTGTACTCAATATAACATGAGGTTATGATGAACGAGTTAGTTACTGCCTTGGTTAATGGTATTTCATGATAATTCAGGTAACAGTATGGGCTATTGTAATATCACGTGATGGTTACCTAACTCCAAAGTGTCCATGGTCATACAGTATGACCCTAACCAACTCTCACTATCCTAATTCATTTCAATGGAAAATGAAGAGTTCTACCATCCAAATCTCTCTCTGTGCATTGGCCCATATTACTCGTTTATAACCCATAACACAAAGTGCCTATTACAACCACCGTTCCACAAGCTGAATATTGCTTTTACTTTTAGGTGTTGAAAAACCAGATAAATAAAAAGGCACCATTTGAAAGAGTTTTCTGACTCACCATGCAAGTAATTTAAGAGAATATATTTTATCTACAACTAACATTGTACATTGCAATAATGCACATAACATTACTGAATTAGAATGCTTAGACTCATAAATTAATTCCACCACAATAATTCCTTCATCTGCAATTAGATACCCTGCAGTTGAGTAGAACAGTGCCTGGTGATCACCTAACTTCTGAGTATAATCTACTAACCCTTGCACTGCCAGATCGGCCTACAACTCATTGCAAAAGATCTCCCAGCACAAACTGGGTTAATAATAGCTGTATTGCCCTGTGCATTAGGACTATCCCTCCTATTACAAATAAGGTTTAGTAGTGAGGTCGTTGATTGATGTTATTGGAAGCCCACACAAGACTATGGCATAGAAGAGCCGTAGGTCAGGGACACAGCCAAACATTGCGTTAACCCCTTCAGTCTTAGACACTTCCCCCTCAACAACAATAAACGTCATCTCAAGCAGAGGTCAAAATAATGTATTCAAGCAGAGGGAGAGTGTGCACATCGATTGAAATACGCAATGAATTAGTGTGAAGCCTATGGGGAAGTGGGATCCATCTGAAGCTGCAGAGCACTATTAGACTCAAATGCTTGCAAAATCATTACAGAACCAGGCGACCAAGCTATTCAATGGTCACTATGCCCGGGTAACATTCTGCTCTACAATGAGACAGACCAATAGCCAAGCAATGGGAGTCAACAATATTTTAGTAACCATCATATAAAAAAATAATGCTATATATCAACTGTATGCTTTAATATACACTCTCTCTCTCTCTCTCTCTCATATATATGTCCATTTATATAAATACCAATTAAATAGGTGTTTTGTTTGAATCTGAAATACTGAATTTAACTGTACAATGTAGGTAGATTTAAAAAAAAAAAAACGAATTGAAGGTACTTTGAAATGAATCTAATGAAAGGAATAGGAAAAGATGAATAAAAACCATAAAAAGAAAAATAACGATGAAAAACGTGCTGCAAAAATCAAAATAATAAATAGGTGAGATGGAAAAAGACAAAATAATAATAATATTAATAATAATAACAATAAACATAACAGGTATAACTTCTTAATTAAATCAGTAGGTATCAAAAAATAAATCCCCACACCTGTATTATTATAGTAAAATTCAGCAAAATAATGTAAATCGCTTTATTTTACAGAAAAGGGAACCTCATCTGAATGAGGGTGAACCCTTCAAAGGCTCCTACCTATTTCATATGTTAACCCAGTGTGATTATTCTGAAGCTAAGGGGTTAAATAAAAGAGGATGTATATATGTCTATAAATAGGACTGTCGTGCACTCACAATACTAATCGGAGATATGCTTTGTGTGTGTTGTGGATAATATGAGCGTATGCCTTGACATGTCGCATTGAATAATGGGAAGTATGTTATTAATAGCATTGCAATGGGTTTGGGGTCCCATGTGCAGTAATACATGTGGTGCATTCGCAGGAAGAGGGAGGCTGTTCTGCAGTTTAAAGTGTAAGTGGTTTTGGGACATAAGGAGACTCAGATGGAGTGGGAGTGTTAATAGATGGGGAATGTAGGGTGGTGGTTGATCTGCTCTCCTGTTGAGTAGCACAGTGCCTGAAGTCCTTGGAAGTGTAGGGTGCTTTCTGCTTTGCTTTTATCTGGTTAACAAAGGCAGGTGTGTCTATCACTTCTGCTAATGTTCACACAGTGATATTTCTACTCTGCATCCAACTCCACCCACAGGATGGCATGTGGGGGGTGGAAGTTGGGGGGGGGGGGGGGGGTGTTTGTATCCATGAGCTCTGCCTGGGATTAGCAAATCATGACCTCTATTAAGGGCTTCTGTGGAAATCTCATCACTGAGGTGCAAAAGCAAAGAGAGGAGACTGTGAGGGAAGGGGGGAGAGGGGGTGTGAGGGGAGGGGGTGTGAGTGAAGGGGGAGAGGGGTGTGTGGGGGAAGAGGGAGAGGGGTGTGTGAGGGAAGGGAGAGAGAGAGGTGGGGCGTGAGGGGAAAGAGAGAGAGAGAGGTGGGGTGTGAGGAGAGAGAGGTGGGGCATGAGGAGAGAGAGAAAGAGAGAGAGAGGTAGGGCATGAGGAGAGAGAGAGAGAGAGGTGGGGTGTGAGGGGAAAGGGAGAGAGAGGTGGGGAGTGAGGGAAGATAGGTGGGGTGGTGAGGGGAGAGAGGTGGGGCATGAGAGGAGAGAGAATGTGGGGCATGCATGAAGGGGGAGAGAGAAAGAGAAAGAGAGGGAGAGGTGGGGTGTGAGGGGAAGGGAGAGTGGAGGGAGGGAAAGGTAGGGTGTGAGAGGGGAGGGAAGAGAGAGGTGGGGCGTGAGGGGAAAGAGAGAGAGAGGTGGGGCGTGAGGGGAAAGAGAGAGAGAGGTGGGGTGTGAGGAGAGAGAGGTGGGGCATGAGGAGAAAGAGAAAGAGAGAGAGGTAGGGCATGAGGAGAGAGAGTGAGAGAGGTGGGGTGTGAGGGGAAAGGGACAGAGAGGTGTGGTGTGAGGGGAGAGAGGTGGGCGAGAGGAGAGAGAGGTGGGGCATGAGAGGAGAGAGGTGGGGCATGCATGAGGGGGGAGAGAGAAAGAGAGAGAGAGAGAGGGGTGGGGGATGAGGGGAGAGAGAGAGGTGGGGAATGAGAGGAGAGAGAGAGAGGTAGGGTGTGAGGGCGGAGAGAGAAAGAGAGAGAGAGGTGGGACGTGAGGGGGAGAGAGAGTTGGGGCATGAGGGGTGTGAGAAATAGAGAGAGAGAAGTGGGATGTGAGGGTTGAGAGAAAGACAGAGGTGGGGCGTGAGGGGAGAGAAAGTGAGGTGGGGTGTGAGGAGAGAGAAAGAGAGACAGAGGTGAAGCATGAGGGGAGAGAGAAAGAGAGACAGAGGTGGAGCGTGAGGGGAGAGAGAAAGAGAGACAGAGGTGGAGCGTGAGGGGAGAGAGAAAGAGAGGGAGAGGTGGGGCGTGAGGGGAGAGAGGTGTGGTGTGAGGGGAGAGAGAGGTGGAGAATGAGAGCAGAGAGAGGTGGGGTGTGAGGGGGAGCGAGAGACAGAGAGAGTTGGGGCATGAGGGGAGAGAAAAAGAAAAAGAGAGAGAGAGAGAGGAAGTGGGGTGTGAGGTGTAAGAGAAAGAGAGAGGTGGGTCATGAGGGGAAAGAGAGAGGTGGGGCATGAGGGGAGCGAGAGAGGTGGGATGTGAGGGGAGAGAGTGAGAGGAGGGGTGTGAGGGTAGAGAGAGGTAGGGCGTGAGTGTGGAGAGAGAGAGAGAGGTGGGAGGCGTGAAGGGGAGGGAGAGAGATGGGAGGGAGAGAGAGAAGTGGGGTGGGAGGGGAGAGAGAGGGGTGGGAGGGGCGAGAGAGGTGGAGTGGGAGGGGAGAGAGAGAGGTTGGGTGGGGTGGGAGGGGAGAGAGAGGTGGGTGGGGTGGGAGAGAAGGGAGAGAGGTGGAGTCGGAGGGGAGGGAGAGAGATGGGGAGGGAGGGAGATGGGAGGGGAGGGAGAGAGATGGGAGGGGAGGGAGAGAGATGGGGTGGGAGGGAGAGAGATGGGGTTGGAGGGGAGGAGAGAGGTGGGGTGGGAGGAAGAGAGGTTGGGTGGGAGGGGAGGAGAGAGAGAGGTGGGTGGGGTGGGAGGGAAGGAGAGAGGTGGAGTCGGAGGGGAGGGAGAGAGATGGGGAGGGAGAGAGATGGGGAGGGAGAGAGATGGGAGGGGAGGGAGAGAGATGGGGTGGGAGAGGAGGGAGAGAGATGGGGTGGGAGGGGAGGGAGAGAGGTGGGGTGGGAGGGAAGAGAGGTTGGGTGGGAGGGGAGGAAGAGAGATTGGGTGGGAAGGGAGGTAGAGAGGTGGGGTGGGAGGGGAGGAAGAGAGGTGGGGTGGGAGGGGAGGGCGAGAGGTGGGGTGGGGGGGAGGGAGAGAGGTGGGGTGGGAGGGGAGAGAGGTGGGGTGGGAGGGGAGGGAGAGAGGGGGTGGGAGGGAGAGAGGGGGTGGGAGGGTGGGGAGGGAGATGGTGAGAAAGAAAGATGGGGTGGGAGGGGAGGGAGAAAGATGGGGTGGGAGGGAGGGAGAAAGATGGCGTGGGAGGGGAGGGAGAAAGATGGGGTGGGAGGGGAGGCAGAAGATGGGGTAGCTGGTGAGGAAGAGGGAGAAAGATGGGTGGGTGGGGAGGGAGAAAGATGGGGTGGGAGAGGAGGGAGGAAGATGGGGTGGGTGGGAGAAAGATGGGTGGGTGGGGAGGGAGAAAGATGAGAGAGAGGTGGGACATGAGAGGAGAGAGAGGTGGGGAGGGAGAAAGATGGGGTGGGTGGGGAGGGAGAAAGATGGGGTGGGTGGGGAGGGAGAAAGATGGGGTGGGGGGAGGGAGAGAGATGGGGTGTGAGGGCAGGGAGGGAGATGGGGTGGGAGGGCAGGGAGGGAGGGAGATGGGGTGGGAGGGCAGGAGAGAGATGGGGTGGGAGGGGAGGGAGGGAGAGATTGGGTGTGGTGGAGGGGAGGGAAGTGAGATGGGTGGGAAGGGAGGTAGAGAGGTGGGGTGGGAGGGGAGGTAGAGAGGTGGGGTGGGAGGGGAGGTAGAGAGGTGGGGTGGGATGGAAAGAGGTGGGGTGTAAGGGGAGAGGGGGTGGGAGGGGAGAGAGGGGTGGGAGGGGAGAGAGAGAGAGAGAGAGAGAGAGAGAGAGAGAGAGAGAGAGAGAGAGAGAGAGAGAGAGAGAGAGAGAGAGAGAGAGAGAGAGAGATGGTGTGAGAGAGAGATGGTGTGAAAGGATAGAGAGAGGTCCGGAATGAAGGAGTGTGAGGGTGAGAGAAAGAGAGAGGTGGGACATGAGGGGAAAGAGAAGTGGGGTGTGAGGGTAGAGAGAGTGAGGTGGGGCATGAGGGGGGAGATAGAGATAAGTCTGAGAGGGGAGAAAGATAGAGAAAGAGAGAGAGAGGTGGGGCTTGAGGGGGGAGAAAGAGAGAGATAGGTGGGGCGTGAAGGGGAGGAGAGAGATGGGGTGGGAGAGAAGGAGGTGGGGTTGGAGGGAAGAGAGGTCGAATGGGAGGGGAGGGAGAGTGGTGGAGTGGGAGGGGATGAGGGAGAGTGGTGGGGTGGGAGGGAAGGGGGGGAGAAGTGTGGTGGGGTGGGGTGGGAGGGATATAGTGGTGGGGTGTGAGGGGAGGGGGAGAGTGGTGGGGTGGGATGGGAGGGAGACGGGGTGGGGAGGGAGAGAGACTGGGTGGGAGGGGAGGGAGAGAGGCTGGGTGGGAGGGGAGAGAGATGGGGTGGGAGGGGGTGGGAGTGGGGGAGGGAGATGGGGTGGGAGGGGGAGGGAGATGGGGTGGGAGGGAGATGGGGTGGGAGGGGGGGAGATGGGGTGGGAGGGGAGGGAGAGAGAAAGAGGATGTTGGGGAGAGACAGACAGGGGATGCAGGGTGGAATGAGAAATTGAAAGGATAGCAAGGTTGAGAGTGAGAGGGCTAGAGAGTGAGAGTGAGGGGGTTAGAGTGAGTGAGAGGGCTAGAGAGAGTGAGATGGATAGAGAGAGTGAGATGGATAGAGAGAGTGATAGAGCGATGGATAGAGAGTTAAAAAGGGAAGATGACAGTCTGAGAGAAAGAAGGAATTGGGACTCGAAGCAGAAAAGAAAACTAGTAAGAAAAAGCGAGATATAGTCTACAGAACTCAGTGTGAACGAGACAATATATCGTTCATTCGTGTGTGTGTGTGTGTGGTGTGTGTATATATATATATATATATATATATATATATACACACACACACACACATACGCACACAGTGAGAGAGAGAGAGAGAGAGAGAGAGAGAGAGAGAGAGAGAGAGAGAGAGAGAGAGAGAGAGAGAGAGAGAGAGAGAGAGAGAAAACAATTGGACAATGCATTATTTGTGATATGTGAAATCTATAACAATCTATGACGTTCTGATAAAAAAAAAAACCCCTAGACGTCACACTAAAGGATGCTACATAGGGGAATACATCCGTTCTCATTTAGCTTTCCTGGATTGGTAACCTAACCCCTGCATTGCCTGATCACACCCGTGCCAGTTTACAGCACTACCTGAATAGCCATGATAGATCTGTGCCTTGGTGGCAAGAGCTGACTCACCTGAGTTCAGGCTGCCCTCCTTCAGGCTGCTGCTGTTGGTATAATCCTCTTTGCAGACAAATTTATTCTCGTCTATAATATACAGTTCTTCCCCTGTCGAGAGCTGCTTGTTGCAAACCATACAGGTGAAACAATTCAGGTGAAACACCTTACTCCTGGCTTTCCTGACCAAGTCACTGGGAGATATTCCTAGAGCGCACCCTGCACATTTGGTACCAAACCTCCTGAAAACAAAGACAATGCAATCAGTTACAATGCCCACAGCAGACCAACAAGTCAATGACATCCAGAAACGAAATGCATAGGAGATGTAATGGGGGTTTGGGTGTCAAATTGATCCCAGGTGCAACAAAAAAATCAAATACAATCTAAAAGAAAGAAGAAAAGGGGTGGTGGGGTGGTGGGGTGGTGGGGGGGGGGGGGTATAAAATGGAAAGATGTATCTTATTACTTTGGTATCTGGTGCAATTTTATACAAAACCCCAATGATACTGTCATCATTGTAAGGAGTATGATGGTCAGGGTGCTGGCCTCTGAAGTGGTAGATCGCAGTTTGAGACCATGTGGGACGTCTGCCTATTTACACCACTATATTTACTTGTCTTTAACCAGGCTAGCAGTACAACGTAAGGCGGTGAGCTATTTTGGTCAACCTGTTTGAAATTCCTCTGCCATGCACAGTTGCATACACAGATATAAAACATTATTTAATGACTGGGTAAGATTTATTGATAATAACCCAACCTCTAACATGCTCCATTGCCAAATACAAAAAAAATAAATAAATATATATATATATATAATTAAACGCAGCATCGGATGTTGCGTATTTCCGCCTCAGTTTGGGACATGAAGATAAACAAATCTGCCTATTTTGACAAATCACAAATGGAGCAAATCACAATATTGTTATTATTTTCTTCAGAATATAAAATATTTGGGTACATTTCTAGAACGATTTGACTCCACGAGCTGGTCGACTACATCGCTTGCCAATAAATGTATTTCAATTAGTTCCCTTATTGTGAATTTAAAGGCACTTTTTTTTTTGGATAGCTGGAAACGGCAAAATTCAGAAATCTAACACAGAAAAATGTATTTTGACTTATTTCAAATACATATTTGTCCACTGAAAAATAACACAATTTAAAAACAAAACAAACAAAAAAACGCCTTTTATTTTATTTACTTTGTCTACACAGTGTAGTCATTACTCCGCATTAAAATGATCCATAATAAACATCAATAAAACCTTTCCCAAACTATGAAACCAAAATATTAGCTGTTTATTGTTTGCACGTAAAAATAATGAATAATGACATTTTCTTTTGTATGATATAAAAAAAAGAAAATGAATTGTAACTTAAAATATTTAAATATTTTCCATGAAAAATCAGATTTTTTTGTTCCAAAAAATTAACATCGATTCATTAGCAAATGCTTATATATTTATATATATATATATATATATATATATATATATATATATATAAAAATAAAAAAAATATATATATATATACACCGCCGCATCGAATGGAATTCGTTTAATAATATATTATCTTCATAGAAAAACAAAATATATAAAGATTATTGGTTTCATTTTCATTTTGTAAATATTTTGGGAGTATCACATATTAATGAGGATTTTGGAAATCTGGGGTTGTTTCGTTTTCCAGACTGTGCGTTATCCAAGGCGACGAGGAGCTGTTTTCTAACACTAGCAATGGGAAGCTGATAAGGGAAAAAATGTTAGATTGGGAGTTTAATTTGCAGCAGAGAGTCCCCCAGACGAATGTACAGTAAGTACCATGTGAATTGTATTTACCGACTGTGCTAAAAAAAAGCACGAGGAGCCTAAAAACTATAATGTTCTCTATTCTGCACGAACATTCGCACCAAAACTAATTTTATTCGAAGGTATAAGTGTATTTATATGTTTGTACTAATAAAATATATTCGTTTCTTAAATGAAATACTGTATTACAAAATACATTTGTAGATCAAATGAATTCAAATATTCCTACACTTAAAAAAACCCCCCAACAACAAATATATACATATTATATTACACACATTTAAACTGGTTGATATATATAATGTGTGTTTGATGTGTGTCTGTATACATATGTAATATGTGTGTGTGTGTATATATATATATACACATATATATAAATAAATTCGTTATTTGTGTAGTCACCGTAATTTACGAATATAGCTATAAATACATATGGAAGATGTGTGCAAAATATATATATATATATATATATATATATATATATCAGCGTTCAATTTGAATGCTCCTTGATTAAGTCGATTTTAAGTTGTTAATTTGTTTTACCTCTCCTAAAATGTATTATTATCATAATTAGCATATTAGATGTGGAAGGTATTCAGAGGGGTTTCACCTGAGTTTGTGTGCTTAGTATTTAAGGAATTCTTATACTCGGTACTGATAGAAGAAAAACACACCTTCTCACCCCCCCCCCCCCCCCCCACTCATTCAGTGACTTTGATTTACCGAATGCATTATAGGTCATAAGTCATCTGTGTCTTATCCACAAGAATAATTAGCTCACCTGCACCTTATCAAAAATCATTAAACGCTCCTAAAGTGTTTGCACATTAGTGAGGAGGGAACTTCAAAGACCAGCAAGTTAAATCTAAGCCCAGGCACTTGTTTGATAGCTACCGTCTACCCTGCTTAACCCTTTCGCTGCCAGCCAGGCCTACAGGCCCCTTGGCGGCTAATTTGCCTGTCACTTGAGGAGTTAAAGGGCAGGAAATCCACTTTTTTTTCTTAGGTATATATTCAAAAGCACAAATGGGCAGATTTAGCTCAATTACATATGCAAAGTAATAAGAATCCAGAGCTGGGGCTATCTTTAACATGACAAAGAGACACATTCTTGATGGTAAATACATGGATTTGCCTCCCTTATTTTCCCCTAAACAATCCTGCATTAGTGTCGCTTATATAGGGGGAAATGTTACAGGGGGGGTTTCCCCCCCCTAAGCAACCTGCTATTGTTATAACAGGAGCTGCGAGAATTGACTTAACTTGCATTGTTTAAACAGAATTCATGTGCAAAAATTCAGACCCCAGCAAAGGAAGAAGTGAGAGAACTGCAACTAGGGAATTTGTATTTTAAATGAAGGGTTCCTTATTTGCATTGCCGGTTAATACTGTATACAAGTGCTGCATTCATTTAAAAAGCAGGTACATTGGTGTAATATTCGTTCTGGACAGGTTGGATGGAGAGAAAGGCAGAGAAGAAAATAGTGATAAATATAGGCAAAGAAAGCTTAATTTCGATGGTGTTTGTGTGTGTGTGTGTGTGTGTGTGTATGTATATATATATATATATTTATATATATGCACACACAGTAGTTGGAACAACACATATGCATTATATTATCTATATTTTATGCTATATAGAGATGTTAGGCTTCATCTTAAACATAGATGGTCATATAGACAAATCTTTTACAAATTAAATTCATAATTAAATAATATATATACTGGATATATATATATATATAATATATATATATATATATATATATATATATATATATATATATATATATATATATATATATATAATCCCATTTCACGCAAGGACTGAAGGACTATGTAGAAAGGGAACTGGATTTGACAGCAATGCATTTGTGTTAATATGTTAAATATAGGGGTACATTCATTTGATTTAGTTTATATTATGTATAGAAATCAAAAGTTAAATTAAATGAAGCTAAATTGAACTTAGTATAGAAAGGTTCTTTTAAAGCCCCTGCTATGGATAGGTATGTTGATCATTACCCTTTTTTTTAAACTTCCTCCGCACGTTATGCATAAATATGTGAAATAATACAGTATAAATACATATTTAAAAAAGTGCATGTATGTATGTGTGTGTGTGTGTGTGTGTGTGTGTGTGTGTGTGTGTGTGTGTGTGTGTATGTATGTATGTATGTATGTATGTATATATATATATATATATATATATATATATATATATATATATATATATATATATATATATATATATATATACTGTAACATTGCTGAATGGTGCATGAATATCTCCCCCAGAAATAAATGATATATTTTAAGAATATTACACACCGCTTAACATAACTTAAGGACTAAGTTATGGTATTGCCTTCAATTAAGAATGCACTTATATAGGTTGGGGTGGTCACCTAGCTTGATGCTAAGGGTCCAATAAGGTTTTCCAGTGGCAACCTAACTGCTGATATACCTGGTGTTGAACCCCTTGCAGCAAAGGGGGTTAGAAGGTGTCATTAAGATTTTTGGTGGCTCTTTCAACACGATGCCCCCATCACATCCTTAATGCCTGTATGACAGACCCAAGGGGGTGGCGAGTTCCTTTGACAGGTTCTTAAAAGAAACGTCCCATTACCAGGAAATAAAAAAAAAAACAGGTTCTTACCTGAAGAAGTCATTTTTGCAGTACAGCTTCCCTTCCCTGGAGAAACACTTCTCCGTCAGGTTGCATTTGCACTCACAGCACTGAACACACTTCACATGCCAAGCTCTGTCCAGCACATTGAGGAGAAAACGGTCCAGGATGGGCCTTTCACACCCAGCGCAATGGACCATCATGGTTCAACCACAAGCGCCTACACCAGCACCGCCCACCCCAAAAACCACATAGACCCCCCAAAAAAACACCACCACCAGCTGGAGCTTCAGAGTCTCAAGAGGTCGCACCACAGAGCTGTTATGAATGGAACACCGTTGTTGCTATGAAGTATCGGGTCTTCTCCAAGGATGACTCTTTGGACCAACACTGGGCATGGAAACGTGACAGGTGATTTCTCTTCCTCTGTGTCCCCCACCCTCCCTCCCTCCCCCCTCTGGCTTTATTTCCTCATTCCTTTAACCAGTATATTCTTTCAAAGCCAAGATACACCGAGGACCTGCAGCAGGGACTTCCTTTCTGGGTGGAACACAATCCTACAGACCCTTCTTGGTGGCACTTCCCTGCACTCCCCCTCTATGCCCCATAATCAGCTTTGTGTGCCAAGCCTGGTAATTCGCGCATCCTTATTCAGATTTGGTGACGTCCCCTGTCACATAGGCCCACCTAGCAGCCAATCACAGGCCAGTGGCCATGGTGACTAGTTAATTTATAGCATATCTAGATTGGCTGGAGAATGGTCCTTGGCATTAGCAGAGGGCTGTGATGACACAGGGATGCTGCTGATGAGTTAGGGCTGGATAAAGTAGGTAGTCTTTCTCCATTATGGTCAGAGTGTTGATAAATAAATGACTTTTAGATGTGTTGGTCTCTTCTGTTTTTTAAGGGCAGGTAGAGAGGGGAGAGAGAGAACAACTGGAGGAAGAGGAGGAGGAGGGTGGGGAGCTCCCTGTAACCTGATCGGTTTCTGTGTGTCAACAGAGAACACATTAAAAAGAACAAAAGCAGCATTTTTGCATCACTATGAACAGTTTAAATGCCCCCTCTTTGTCTGGTAACATACACCTTGAATTCAAAAAGGGGAGAATACAAACTGAGCAGTGTATGGGGATTCCTCTTAGGCTATAAACCCAAAAGGGGGTAACCCTAATGAAAAGGTATGCAATGTATATGACAAGACAATGCCTCTCATGCTATTCTCCCTATGCATTTCTACTGGGGGCATTTGCCATTTTCTCTCTCCCCCTTTTCCCCCTCCTAAATTTAGGTCAACTTTGTTATGCAGACTAGAGGAATTACCAGTTTTCTCGCTTTCCGTCCCGTTAACTCATTCCGTGCTGGAAAATGACCGTAGACACATTGCAAAACAGGTGCAAACAATGAGATAAATATCAACAGAGATTTCTAAAAAAAAAACAGACAAAAATGCTATTGCTGTAAAAGTGTTTTTTGTGCTAAAACACACACACACACACACACACACACACACACACACACACACACACACACACACACACACACACACACACACACACACACACACACACACACACACACACACACACACACACACACACACACACACACACACACACCCCACCATCATGGTGTGTGTGTGTGTGTGTGTGTGTGTGTGTGTGTGTGTGTGTGTGTGTGTGTGTATATATATATATATATATATATATATATACAATCATGATGATATGTTTGTAAAACACTAATCGGCAAAATATATATAATTATGTTGATTCTGATTTAAAATACTATTATTGCAAAACTAATAATATGCACCCAGGTAGATTTAACCCTAACAGTTTATTGCCAAAGTGAGATATATTGCAGATTCTGATATGGTATTTAATCCTTTCAGTGCCAGGGAGTGTTAATAGAAATGATAATATACCGAGCTTTCCAACCTCACAAGTCTCTTCTTCAAGTGTACTGTCTTAGTAACAGTTTAATTTGGAGTGTGTGTGTGTGTGTGTGTGTGTGTGTGTGTGTGTGTGTGTGTGTGTGTGTGTGTGTGTGTGTGTGTGTGTGTGTGTGTGTGTGTGTTTTTTTTTTAATCCCAGTTGGTTTTTTAGTCCTGCAGCATTTTCTGAGCTCTTGAGAAAAGGAAAAAGTTTCTGGCGTTATCCTGATGTTGGGAAGTAAACAGCATTTATTAACTGGGAGGAGAAACAGCCTTATAACTTAGTTATGCAAAGGGCTGTCCATTCATTATGTTCAGTTAATACCAAGTTTATTTACCTTATTGCTTGGGACAAGAGAAAGGAGCCTGCAGTGCCCTCCCTCCTACTCTCCTTTGACTTGTAAAAAGGCACTGGATTTGCAAAAACTGGATTAGGTATAGAAGCCCCCCCCCCCCCATCAGAACCCAGCCTTTCTTTTTTTGGAAACAAAAAGACCCTTTTAAGTAACCCTGTCGAGAGAGAGAGATCAGCAAGGGAGTTACTATCTTCAAAAAAAAGGTTGGACATCTGATTAATATTATTGAAATCAGGAATGTATTTTCCCCTTATGAGATATCATTGGATGATATGTCACTGGGGTTTTTTGTTTGCCTTCCTGTGAATCAATATACTATAATGAAAAATATAGGATAAAGTATCTGTCGCCTAAATTTAGCATAGGTTGAACTCAATGGACATGTCTTTTTTCAACCCCATCTACTATGTATGCAACTATGTAACTATATAAAACGATGTAACTATATGTAACCGTGTAACTATATGTAACTATATAAAACTATGTAACTATATGTAACTATATGTAACTATATAAACCCATGTAACTATATGTAACTATGTAACTATATGTAACTATATGTAACTATATGAAACCATGTAACTATGTAACTATATGTAACTATGTAACTATATGTAACTATATAAACCCATGTAACTATATGTAACTATGTAACTATATGTAACTATGTAACTATATGAAACCATGTAACTATGTAACTATATGTAACTATGTAACTATATGTAACTATGTAACTATATGTAACTATGTAACTATATGTAACTATGTAACTATATAAACCTATGTAACTATACAAAACTATGTAACTATGTAACTATATGTAACTAAATGTTACTATGTAACTATATGTAACTATGTAACTATATGTAGCTAAATGTAACTAAATGTTACTATGTAACTATATAACTATATGTAACTATGTAAACCATTATAGGATCAAAGTGACCTAAGTTCAGTGATATGTTTAATGGATTACATTTTGATAGGTTTCTTTCTTTAAAAAAAAAAAAAAACAAAACTTGAATTTAAAAAAAAAAAATAATTCCGTTGATACATAGCTATGTCTAATTCTGCGCTACCGATATAAGCTGCCGTTTCAGAATTTATGCCACGTTCAACTTGGCATACGATTTGGGGGCCAATAAACTGCACACAAAAAAACAAAAACATTTTTGATGTTTAAGGCACAAAATCAGAAATAAAATAAAACATAGGGACACATAAAGTATATTTCTCGGGTTTCCTGCGTCAATTCAACCCCAAAAAAAACATTTTTTTTGCAAAGCTTGGAGCCTCATTGTCTGTGTCAGAGAAGCAGTTAGGAGAAGGGGAAGAATAAGAGAGAGATAATGTACAAAGAACTCATTCTAAGCGTCACCGCACAATTTAAAAGACATTTCCAGGGTGTTCTTTCCAAAAATGACTTACAAATACTTATGCTTCTGATTTTAATTTGATTACCTAATTATACCCATATCGCATAGCTCCACATTAGGCTGCGTCCCCGCTAGCGCTGAGCGGGTGGCGCTTGGCGTAGGTGACTTGCATATATATATATGCAAGTCCCTGCTCATGCGATGCGCGCATGCGTATGCGCAGGCACACACGCTCACCGGCACTCGGTGCTTAGGTAAACAAATTTTTGAAACTTTCTAGCACGCTCAGCTTCCCCTGCAGCATCCCCTCCACCCTCCCCCCCCCTCCCCACGAGCGCTTGCGAAAATTTTAAGGACACCCGGCGCTCATGCTTGGAGAGCTCACCAAGCATGAGCGCTCAGCGCCAGCGGGGACAAAGCCTTACCCCTTAACCCAAGGGTGCTGAACTCCAGTCCTCAAGAACCCCCAACAGGTCAGGTTTTCAGGATAGCTCTACTTCAGCACAGATGGCTCAGTCTGAGCCACTGATTGGGCCACCTGTGCTGAAGCAGGGATATCCTGAAAACATGACCTATTGGGGGGGCTTGAGCACTGGAGTTGAGAGCCCCTTTTTTTAGTGGAGTAGTTCCAAAACTGACACAGTATTACAAATTAAAGGAGCAGTTCATGCATCAGCCTACATGTGTGTTTAAAAACAATAAATAAATCAGTTCTGTAGTATTCGATAATACTTACTACATTCTTTTATAAATTCAACTTTTAATGACATTTTTTATGAGTTAATATACTGAGGATCCTTTGATTTCTATAGCAGGTTTTAGCCCACCTCCCCAGCAGTGCAAGATATTTGTAAGGACTGAGCCACTAATTGAGCCAGCTGTGCTGAAGTAGGGATATCCTGAAAACCTGGCCTGTTTGCGGCCCTCGAGGACTGGAGTTGTGCAGGCCTGTTTGTAACACTTTTCTATTTGTGATAATTTGTTGCCAGTTTCAGCTGCAAACTGTAACAATTGATAATGTTACATTACTAATGTAAGAATACATTGTAGCTGTTGAGTTACACTGACTGATGGATTGCTTGAAACTGAAAGGCGGCCATTTAGTGAACCCTGGGAAGCAGGATTTTGCTGATAGATTAGGGGAGACCAAATCAATTGTCAGCTTAGGTAATTAGTTTTCAATAAAGGCAATCAAAAGCTGCATATATTAAAACAAAGAAAATATATATCTTTTTTTAAAGTGCCGCTTGGATCGCCACTTTAACAGCAAGAGTTAATGCCTTCAAGTTCCTACAATGAAAGTATAATGTCCATCTAAATGTTATTAGTATATATATATATATGTATATTCATAATGATTCCATTATCTATTTTTTGTGGGCCCTTTTAAATTATAGTCCTAACATATCCTTTTTATTTCAGCCCTAATCCCTACAAAATTGGAATCTCTGCTGCATTTTGTCATCCGGGGTGGGAAGCAGCACTTACCTACCGTCCAGGATGAATTACCCATTAAAAGCTATGAGGTGGCTGAGTGCCAGCTCCCTTATTGGTTGCCAAGTGGGAAGGGTGCTTTAACCCTTGCAGTGCCACAGGGGCTTGGGGTTAAGTTACAATATTATAAGCAATTATATTTACTATTATCAAACCCAGTCTTAGGTTTGAAGGGTGTGAGTCCCAGATCTCTGTGTATTAGGAGGGGGTGAGGGGTGTGCCCCCTGATGTCTGCATATTAGGAGGGGGTGAGGGGTACGTATCCCTGATGTTTACGTATTACGGGGTGAGGGGTGTGTCCCCCTGATTTCTGTGTATTAGGAGGGGGTGAGAGGCATGTGTCCCTATCTGTGTATTAGGGGGGTAAGTGGTATGTGTCCCTGATATCTGTGTATTAGGAGGGGAAGAGGTATGTGTACCTAATATATATAAATGTCAGATATAGCCGCAATCGATTCACCATTTCAAATCTTAAAGTAAAACAGAAAACCAATAGTCAGGTATAGGTATAACCTCTGGTGGAGCTAAAGGACCAGAATAATATATAACCACAGAAGAGAAAAAAGAGCTCCTGTATAAAGCATTCAAGTTGAAGAAAAATAACGGAGGACACTTTGCACCTGATGAGTATCACATTTGTTTCGCTACTGATTATACCAGAACATTATACATTGCCACCATTTTTCGAACTGTTACTTGTAAACAGCATCACGAGTGTACCATTAGAATATCGGTGTTATAAGCTTATGCCGGATTTGGACACTCAACTATTCTTACAATAGTATTTGTTATGGGTTTGCTATTTGGCAATTTGATTCCCTCTCTTATTAATGACCTGTTATTTATATTAATTGTCATTTATATGATTGTCACGTGTATTACTGCTGTGAAGCGCTATGTACATTAATGGCGCTATATAACTAAAGACCTACAATACAATACAATAAGGGTTATGTTTTTCTATCTTTGCCCACCAGATCACATACCTTGCTAGGTAAGTTGCATTTTGTGCAACTCGTATTGTTTCACTTATATTTGAATTGTTTATTGTTTTTTCTTCGTTATTATTAAAGTCCATCTCATGTTTCTTCAGCTTGAATGCTTTATATAGGAACTGTTTTTTTATCTTCTGCGTTTTATATATATATATATATATATATATATATATATATATATATATATATATATATATATATATATATCAGTACCGTGTTAGCCAAGCTTTAATAATCAATAATACATTTTTTATTATATATATATAAATATATACACACATATATTTGCACAGATGAATGTATAATGTATATACTCACATACATAGGAATACTCAGTGCAATATATATATATATATATATATATATATATATATATATATATATATATATATCATACAATTCTCACCTATAATTCCCCAGTTTATGTAGCCCTAAGCAGAGGCTCCTCTCTGCATCCCATCATCTTATCACAGGCAGGCCCTGGTCAGATTGCCTTTATGTCACAGATTATTTATTTTGACTGGTAATGTGGGAAATACATTTGCAGTCACCCTTGAGTGGGTAATCGGGATCTGCAGGCTGCTGATAACACCAGCAGCTCTGCTTCCCTGCTAACCCCTTCACTGCCAGCTGCTGAGCGGGGCTCCTGGTCAGGCGATGGGGCTAACAAGGGCAGAAAAGTGGAAGCTCCCCAGGAAAGTCCATTCTGAAGGGCTAATTCTTCACTCACATCAATGAGGCTGAGAATGAGTGGAGCTGTGTTTTCTTGAATGGAGGCTCACTGTAATGAGTAAGACTGCCTTCCAGTGAGTGACTCACTCCAGTAAGTTACTCCAATGAGTGAGACAGACTTCCAATGAGTAAGACTGCCTTCCAGTGAGTGACAATCCAGTTAGTGAGAGTTACTTCAGTGAGTGACATGGCCTTCCAATGAGTATGCCTGCCTTCCAATGAGTGAGTCACTACAGTTTATGAGAGTTAATCAAGTGAGTGACACGGCCTTCCAATGAGTAAGACTTCCTTCCAGTGAGTGACTCACTCACTCACTCGTTAGTGAGAGTTACTTCAGTGAGTGACACAGCCTTCCAAGGAATAAGACTGCCTTCCAGTGAGTGAGTCACTCCAGTTAGTGAGAGTTACTCCAGTGAGTGACAGGGCCTTCCAATGAGTAAGACTTCCTTCCAGTGAGTGAGTCACTCCAGTTAGTGAGAGTTACTCCAGTGAGTGACACCACCTTCCAATGAGTAAGACTGCCTTCCAGTTAGTGACTCACTCCAGTTAGTGAGAGCTACTCCAGTGAGTGAGACTGCCTTTGAATGAGTGAGACTCTTTCCAAATGAGTAAAACTATCTACAGATGAGTGAGACTTTTTGATATTGAGTCCAAACAGTAGGTACAATTATTGAGTAACACTCACTCCAGGTCCCCTATTTAATATAGTGGGAAGCAGCGAACACAACTAAGTGGCTCTCACTCAAGCAAATGGAGGTTACTGTATTGTTACCAAAACATTAACAGCTCCTCGCCATATTATATACACAGGAAAATTAGGATTAAACCTGCCAAAGAGTGAGACTGCTCTTGAGTGAGTCAGACTGCACTCCAATGCATGAAACTGACATGGAAAGGGTGAGATTGCACTCCAATGCATGTGAGTGCCATTTAAAGAATGAGACTGCACTCCAATGCATGAGACTAGCATTTAAAGGGCGAGGCTGCACTCCAATGCACGAGACTGGCATTTAAAGGGTGAGACTGCACTCCAATGCATGAGACTGGGATTTAAAGGGTGAGACTGCACTCCAATGCACGAGACTGGCATTTAAAGGGCGAGACTGCACTCCAATGCACGAGACTGGCATTTAAAGGGTGAGACTGCACTCCAATGCACGAGACTAGCATTTAAAGGGTGAGACTGCACTCCAATGCACGAGACTGACTTTCAACGTGTGATATTCGCACATTAATTCAGGTACCTTCAATGGGGCCATCCAAATGACTCTAGGGTTAACCCTTAGTGTGTCAGAGGGTGGGCCTGGCACTGAATGTTGTATTTTTATTTTTTATAAATACTAAAACTTCAATTCCAGGCCTCATACCATCCACCCTATAACCGCTTCACTTACCTGCAATGCTCTGTATGGGGAATGAAACACTTACATCCTCCCTTTTATAATAATTTAGTCTATAAGGCCTGTAACTCCTCCTAAAATGTCAAATGTAGCCTGGATTCCATAAGCAGAGAGCAGAAGGCGTTTGGGAAGCTACAGATTGAACAGTGCGTGATCTATTTACGATCATCTGAGTCCTATACATCCCCTGTGCTTTCTAATTAATTCTGTCTTTGTCAGGGAACTCATATAAATAGTTGATAAATACAAATTAACAGAGTAACAGTGGATTCTGAGCCAGTCATTGAAAAGACACTGAAAAATGACATGTTTGCTTTGTTACAGTTACAAACACATCATATGAAAATGTGTTATACTGCTAGTGGGAAATGTATATGTAAATACACTTGCTCTTTTAAAGGCATTTACACATGATCAGGGAGAAATGATGGGATTGTTACATTTACAAAAATAGACCACTTTCTAAAAATAGTGTGTCGTGTGTATATATATATATATCTTATATATATATAAAACAACATGTATATATAAATATAATATTTGAATGTGTATACTAACATGCCATAACAGTTATATGTATGTGTGTGTGTGTGTATGTATATATATATATTATATATATATATATATATATATATATATATAAAGCAGAAAATAGCCGTGTTAGTCCAGTTGCGATTGACATAAATTGTTAGTCCAATAAAAAAGGTATCACCGAATACTGAAGAAACTCATTTATTCTGCACTATATATATATATATATGAGAGAAAGAGAGAGAGAGACCTACACACACATTTATAAAGAGGCTACAGATGAAGAGTTTAACTCTCTGTCTGGCAGGTAATGGGTTAATTCCCCTTCCTCAGCTCAGAGAAGATTCCCTGATAGTTCTATTTTAACATTAAACAAACACAGCAAGCTCCTTCTCACTGGGCTCCCTCCTCTTTCTCAATGGCTTGCGTTACAAATTGTAAATTTAAATTGCTGGCAGGATCATTACCTTCTTCTCTTTGATTCCAGCCATGCGGAAAATATTGCACTGGTGGAGGAGAGAGAGCAAGAGAGAGAGAGAGATAGAGAGAAAGAGAGCGAGAGAGAGTGAAAGAGTGAGAGAAAGAGCGAGAGCGAAAGAGTGAGTGAGTGAGTGAGAGAGAAAGAGCGAGAGTGAAAGAGGAGAGTGAAAGAGCGAGAGAGGGAGAGCGAAAGAGAGAGAGAGAGAGAGGAGAGAGAGAGAGGGAGGAGGGAGAGAGAGAGAGAGAGAGAGAGAGAGGAGGAGGGAGGGAGGGAGGAGGGAGGGAGAGAGAGGAGGGAGGGAGGAGAGAGAGAGAGAGAGAGAGAGAGAGAGAGAGAGAGAGAGAGAGAGAAGGAGAGAGAGAGAGAGAGAGAGAGAGAGAGAGGGAGGAGCGAAAGAGAGAGAGAGAGAGAGAGAGAGAGAGAGAGAGAGGGAGGAGGGAGAGAGAGAGAGAGGAGAGAGAGGAGAGATGGAGAGAGAGAGAGAGAGAGGAGAGAGAGAGAGAGAGGGGGAGGGAGGGAGGGAGGGAGGGAGGGAGGGAGAGAGAGAGAGAGAGAGAGAGAGAGAGAGAGAGAGAGAGAGAGAGAGAGAGAGAGAGAGAGAGAGAGAGAAAAGGAGAGAGAGAGGTGGAAATAGAAGAGAGAGAAATGTGGTAATGGAAGAGAGAGGTGGAAATCGAAAAGAGAGAGGTGGAAATAGAAGAGAGAGGGTGGAAATATGAGAGAGAGAGTGAGGAGAGAGAGAGAGGGAGAGAGAGATGGAAATAGGAAAAGAGAGGGAGAGATCAATGGAAATATTTGCCTTCACCTGGATCAATATACTGTAATACAAATATAGGATAAGTATGTGTTGTCCTAAATGTAACATATGTTGAACTCAATGGACATGTCTTTTTTTTCCACCCTCATCTATTATGTAACTATGAGAGAGAATGTATGTGTGTGTGGGTTGTGTGTGCACACACACTGTCAACACATATTTAAATAACAATTTACATATCTCTCTATCTTTATACTGCATATATACATGAGCCCTCATAAATATAAAGTATTATTTTAATAATTTCTCATAACTAATACCAATATGTGAAGCTGTGCTGTAAAGCCATCTGTATGAATGAAATGTCTTGCATTGCTTGTGCTACAGAAAAAATCGGCTAAAACTTTGACAAATCCCCCAATAGCTCATTATAATCCATATGGATTACACGGATTACAACAGGGATTATAAAGGCAATTCTGTTATACCCCCAGAATCAAATGCACTTGTGAAGTGTTAATACATTCACTAAAATACAAGTGTAGCGTGATCATTTATATTACATGTTTTACATTTATATCAATTAAAAAATATGGATGTAAAAAAATATGCATGGATATAGATGGACAGTATAGTGTGTTTATAAACTGCAATGTATAGTAAATTCCATATCAAGCAAGGAAACCTATTAACCTGGATAGTTCAAGAGAGTAGATAGGATAGAACTACATACAGTGTGAGTTATCTGGGAGAGGAAGAGCTATGACATACTGTAGGCAGCATGCAGTCTAACATATAGACAACTACACAAACATTGTTTACTTCTACATACATAATCTACCGTAATTGTTGCTCTTGTAATGTTGTGTGTGTATTCCTGAGCCCCCTGCTCCCCTCCTCTGTTTAACCCTCTCCCCTGCTGGAGAGCCCCCCGAGTTTAGAGAGTCTCCAGCAAGCAGCAGGAGGGGCAGTGACTGTGAGAGGGGTGTGTGACAGCCCCCCCCCCCCTGTTTGCCCACGGAGTGTCCAGGCCTTAAAGAAATATATGCAGAGAGAAAGGGGAGGGGGAGGTGAGGAGGGAGCCACGAGTCCATTAAACTAGTTAATTAATTCCCTCATTAATGGGGGGCATTCTTTAGCCTAGGAAAGGAAGATCAGGAAACTAGAACAGTTTCTTTTTAGAAACAATTCTACATAACAAATAAAGTGGAGACAATACACACACAGTTAAATATATATAGACTTACGTAATTTTATATATAATATATATAAAATCAAATGCGTGTGTGGTGTGTATAGATAGATATACATTATGTAATTATGTTTTTAAATATAGATAGAAATAAACGTATATATATATACACACAACTATTTATAACCAGATTCATGTGAATATATATATATATACATAAACACACACACACACACACATATATATATTATACAACGGTTTCCACTTTTTCATACATCCGATTGAGAGACTCAGGATCCACTTACTGTTCTTGGGGGATATTATGTCAGTGTTGTATTCATACTGTAGCTGCACAAACTCTGTGTTGATACAATGTATCACTGTACATATAATGTAGTCTGTACAGATATTTAGTCTGCTGCGTGTGACATATTTGCAAAGATTTATTATTGAACGCAAGAAAAGTCAAAACAGGTAATTATTTCTTCAGCCACAACATTCTCACCATTTTCTTTTTTATTGCAATGCATTAATATCAGTAAATAATAGTAACGTTAACAGCGACATTAATAACAACAACAGCAATGCAGGTTATATAAAAGCAGTGCAATGAGGGAAACACTGTCCCGCAGAGCTCGCAATCTAAAATAATATCTAAAGTCTGGTTAGCTGAAAATATTTGGATATAGTGTATGTTAAATAGGAGAAAGGATAGTCTGGTTAGATCTATTCAAGAAATGTGACGAAATGTATATTACATTTCCGAATTCGGTGTGTTATAAAATGTGTATGCCAGCATGTTTTGTTCAGTGTTACATAAATACAGATGCCTATTTATTCATATGTTTAAATGATAACTAATAAGCTTTTTTCTAGCTATGGAAGTTATTTTAATTTACTGCTGTGAAAACAATAATATTTTCATATTTCAGTTCCTGATAAGAAGAACAATTATCCACACATCATGTAAACCTTAATCTATTGTAGGATTGGCAATAAAAAAAAGGGTACTTTTCTCTCTCTCTCTTGATACTCCTTAAAATGGGAATAATTGAAACTGATTTCCTATACACTTTCTCCCCACTCCTCTTTTTCTAGGGTTCTTCTTCATCTCATCTCTCCTCTGTCTGCCTTCCTCTGAAAATAATAATAACATTAACAACTGTAATATTTAAAATAAATAAATAAAAAATAAACATTAGCAAAAATACACCCCCCCACATCTCTCCAGCACACCTTTATCATTCGATTGCATATTCCTTCTTTCTTTGCTTTCATCCTGTTTTTCTTTCTTCATCTACCTTACCTCTATTTGTCTTTTCTTCTTTTCTATCTGCTCTCTCTCCTCCCTTCTGTCATTCTCTCTCTCTCTCTCATTCTCTCTCTCTCTCACATTCTCTCTCCCTGTCTGCTGCTCAGTGACTGTGACTGCCTCCCCTGTGGGTGACTATGTGTTGATATGGCAATGCAATGCCCTCATTTGCCTTTGTTTAGGAGGTGTTAAAAGGGAATTTGCATCCAAAAGCAGAATGAAGAAGCCAGGAGTACATATCTATCCTTCAGGCGCAGGGCACAGGCGAGTCACACACGGGAGAGGGTTATCTTATTATCCTTTGATGGCAAAAAGGCTAAGTCAATGCTCCATGTCTCAGGCAGTACAAAGACCCTTAATCTTTATCCTAATACTAATTTGTCCTCCCCCCTCCCCCTCCTGTATATTGGATGTATTTAGCTAATTTCATTTAATAATTTGGACCTTCGATATGATTGTAACCCTGTCACTGCCTGGTTGATCACGAGTTGAATTTCTCTGATAGGTGCCTGTGTCGTGAATTGATTACATGGTTTTCATTTAACCTGAGCATAGCATGGATAGGATCGTAACCCACTTCACTAGTTGGGTTACCCATAGCCTGGTCTTGTTTCATATTTCTCGTGCAATCAATACATTCAAGTATATTTTCCTTTGTCAATTAAACCCCTATTAAAGCCCAAACTAAAAGTGTGTTTGCTTCAGCGAAATCTGCAGCTATATTGAATGTATTAAAATAGATATTTATCTGAACAATACGTTGTTACCTTCTCCAGCAAGGAAAGGGTTAATAAAAATAATAATAATTAAAAAAAAAACAGGATTTTTTAAATAAGATGGGAACTTTCGCTAGATGGGTCTCCCAAACCTAATTTTTACTTATTTATAATAAAAAAAAAGACGAAGAAGATTGGTTATGTATTATTAAAAATAATTGCTTTGCTCCAAAGTAGTCCGTTTGTTTAATTCATTAAAATGGACATGCCATTTCATGAATAAATAGAATTTTGCTGGTCTATTCTAACCTGTGTTTTCTTTATATTATGTCTGTGGATTGAATATATTACAAGAATTATTTAAAAGGATTAAAGCAATAATCTTTCTTATCCCTTTCAGTGGCACTGAGACATGCAACATCAACAATCATTTTTACCCCCTAACATATTAATGCTTAGGTGAAATCATTGTATGTATGTACAGTATGTATATATATATATATATATATATATATATATATATATGTGTGTGTGTGTGTGTGTGTGTGTATGTTCTAAATATATAAGGAAGGGTTCCCCATTTCTTCTGCCTGCATCTGCACTATCCGTGTTACATTTTATCTCTACACACTATTTATAAAAGTATAGCTGTCTTGGTTGCCTGATTTGTGAATAAAATGCCTGTATAGAGTATTCCAAAGCAGCAGATGGATTTCCTATTGAGTTCAACCCCAAATACAGAGTCCATGTCAAATCCTTGTAACTTCACCCACCCTCTCTAATGCCAGATTAAGTGTTTACTGTGCATCAATGTTTTTGGATGGCAGTGCCAAGAGCTCAGGCACACCATTCCCACATGGCAAATATTATCATCTGAGCAGATCCAGATGGAAACTAAAGATCTCGATTTACTAGCTTGGCTCCTCTTAAAATCATTAACTCCTTTGTATCAGGGGGTACCTGCAACGCATTGCAAGCACCTACCTCTGGGTGCAAAAGAGTTAAGATCTGATGGGGTTTTTTTAATACACAAACTAGTATAAATGAATGCATTAAACATTTATTAGCAAACTCGAAAAAAAGAATGTTGCTATGCATTTGTGTATGTCTATTTTTTTAAGTTAAGTTTTGTCTTGTATTGTAAGGTCGTGTATGTATGATATCTTAATGTAAGATCTATTAAGATTGCCTATGTATCACTATTGTTGTTAATGTAAAACATGTAATGTATGACATCTCTTGATGCAAATGCAATGACAATTGTAGGGCAGTAGGGTGCAAGTTTAGTGGCTCCAAGAAAGTGGTAAGGGTTGTTATGGTGACACTGGGCTTTGGAGATCATTAAGAGAAACTTTCAGCACCATCTGAGCTGTCCTAGGTGCTGAAACCTCATCTCTATTGTCACCTGTAACTAGTAGCTCCAAGCATTGTTTTCTCACCCTGTCCTTAGTGTGGCAGGCGTCTCCAACACTTTAGGAGTTACAAATGAATACATATGTGCAGTGTTTTCTCTTTCATTTCCCAAATTCATCTTCTGTTCATTTCTTCATCTCTCCTTAACTGCTTTCTTCTTTCTCTTTCTTGTCACATCTTCACCTATCTCCATGTGCTGCTTTTTTCATTTTTTTCTCTCCATGTTTACTCTTCCCATCTCATGTTTTCATTCCGTTTCCCTATGGGTTTTTTTTTTTTTTTTTTAGCACATCCTTTTCGTTCTCTCTCACTTTTTTCCTTATTCGAATGTTTCCATATGGCTCTTTGAATTCATCTCTCTCCACCCTTCCCACTTTCTCCACCCCCTCTCCCCCCCCTCTCTCTCTCTCTCTTTTTCTCCCTCTCTCCCTTTCGCTTTTTAAAAAAAGGAAAAAAAAAAAGAAAGAAAATACAATTTAACCAAAACGTGTGGACTTCTTGTGTTTGGACAATGCATTCATTACAACCCTTGAAAATTGTCATTAATCAATTAAATCCAGACGACAAACAGCAGAGTTAAAATCCAGCCAGCTCTGAGCTATGTAATTTACAGATGAAAACTTCATTTATCACACCTAAAGTGGCATTTTAAAGGGACACTAGCAAGAAAAGATACACAGAGTGCTGTAATCTCTTAATTACACATGGATGACACACACACACACACTGTACATACATACGATACCGTTTTTATGAAAAATCAGGGACAGCACTCAGGTAAGTCAGGTGAAAGAGTTTTGTATTGAAACAAAATGACACTGGAAACCGACGTTTCGGTCCCACAAACGGGACCTTTCTCAAGGTGGTGCGCCCCACTGGACCGAAACGTTGGTTTCCAGTGTCATTTTGTTTCAATACAAAACTCTTTCACCTGACTTACCTGAGTGCTGTCCCTGATTTTGCGTAAAAACGGTATCGTATGTTTATCAATCATTTATGGAACAAACACCTACCTGTATGGATTTACCAGTGGAGTGCCAGCTGACACTTGCGTTATAATATATATATATATATATATATATATATATATATATATATATATATATATATATATACAGGTTGATCGCTTGAAAAGGTATACGTCTAATGCCATTTGATAAATATTTTATTTTGCCGGAATTTATAGAAGACACAAACACACCAACACTATATATATATATATATATATATATATATATATATATATATATATATATATATATATATATATATATATATATATATATATTTTATTGGTATTGTGCCCGCTGTGTGGAGCATTGCACAGGGTTTGCATCTTGCTTCCTGGATGGTCTTGTCCTGCATTCAGTTGTACTGTTGAATATATATATATATATATATATATATATATATATATATATATATATATATATAAAAAATGTACATTTGCATATTTGCTTTGCTGTGGAGGGTTTTTGTCACTTTTTTTACTCACCATAACTTAACTCAGTATATATATATATATATATATATATATATATATATATATACACATACACATACACATACACATACACATACACATACACATACACATACACATACACATACACATACACATACACATACACATACACATACACATACACATACACATACACATACACACATATATATATATATATATATATATATATATATATATATATATATATATATATATATAAACAGGCCGTGTATTTTTATAAAAAAATTTAAATGTGTATCCCATCTATTGTTCTATTTCAATAAAATGCTCCCTTTTTGTATTCAATAATAAAACATTTTTATAATATTTTGATATACATATGAGTGCACCGTTTTTGCATGGGTAAAGTGGTTAGGGTTGGCTATTTTCCTTGTACGGAACTTTCACAAAAAAAATAAAAAAAATGATTTATATATATATGTATATATATATAATTTACACATTTATAACACAAAATGGGCATGCATTTAGAGAATAGTCAGAAATTAAATCTTTCCCTAAATCAGCGGTTGTACCACTGTTGTGGCTGCATGTTCTAGTATTTCAAGGCTGTGCAGAGAGTTACTGGTCTCTCTGGCATGGAAGGGGTTAGTAGCGACTGTATCCAGCATTTCTCATCTATTCCGTCTATTGTTGGATCTGCATTGTTGTACTGAGTTAGTAGGACACCACTTGCAAATAGAGGTCAGTGTTGCTGCTAATAAATTGCCTGAGTATTAAGGACATCCAGGTAATGCTGGCTGATATCTGTCCTCATTGAATAGAGAGGGGGGTCTGAATTTAATGAGAAATTGCAAGCCCATAAACTGGAAGGACCAAGATGGTCTGAGAATGGGAAAATTGAGATAAAATTGATAGGGAAGAATAGATAGCAAAGTGAGAGGGGGGGGGGGGGACTGAATCAGAGAGAGGAAGGGGTGTGAGAGTGAGAACAGACAGGGACAGACTGGGAAAAGTGAGAATGAGAGAGGGAGGTAGCGATAAAAGGAATTAAAGAGAGAGGTTGTGTAAGAGATAAACAGAGAGATACATAACAGGTGAATAATAGTTAATAATAGGTGCATAGACACAGCAGTAATGTGACATGCAGTAAATCTGTTATCAAGAAATTCAACAGTGGAGCTCTGCTCTAAACATATCTACACATATATCTACTCTATCTATCTATACACACACACACACACACACACACACACACACACACACACACACACACACACACACACACACACACACACACACACACACACACACACACACACACCTTTTCCCTTCACATTCACAAATATTTCCAGGGTAAACATCTCTACGTTTCTTTCTAGGGCTGCACTTATAGTGCCGGCGATGGCGACGTCGCCTGAAAACAAATGCATTGTCGCCTCCGCGTGCGCTTATAGTAAGCGCGACGGCGACGCAATTTTTTGCAGCCGGGAATATTTGATTTTTCAGGGGCTGTCGCCTCATGTGACAGCCCCTGAACCAATCAATGGCCTGGTCGCACGTGACGCCACCGCAAAGCGAATTACAACTTTCACTAGCGGCGATGAGTGACGTCACGCGTCGTCGCGGGCACTATACGCGTGGCCTAAGTCTGAATATATATTTATGTATATATATTTACACACATATTTACATATTTTATATATAATATATATATAATAAAAGATTATGTTCTAATGACATAAGGGAACCTCATAATTAATGAGGTGTTAACTTTGTGCACGTGTTTGCAAACTTTGGGAATTTCACCCTTTTTGAAGTTTGCATAACACTAAAAAAAATCAACGGCTGTGGCATGTTTGATTCAATTCTGATATCTTTCGCTTTGGAACTTAAATTAAAAAAAAATGTAGAAAGCCAAACAGCAAATTTGGAACAATTTGGACCGTTTTGCTAGAACGTTTGGCGCCAAAAGTTGATTTTAAATGTTGGCTGCTTATTCTAACTCCTTGTAAAGATCGATCTAAACTACGACAAAGCTTCATAAAATTCTCCTTGTGTTTCTGGAGCCTAGAAGGTTGTATAATAGTTTTTAACATAGTATAAATTGATGGCAGATAAAGACCATTTATATCCTGTCTGCCTCTTTGACCTGCTCATCTCAGCCTGGGGAGTGGGTATGTATTGTGGGCAATAAGAAGGAGTTATAGAACACACACACAGGATAATGGTACTGTGTATATACAGTAATAGCAAGGTCTGCTGTGAAGGCCTTTATTTTTCTATCTACAGGAAAGAACCGTGCTACATTAGAGGGGTCATTAACCTCTGTGAGAAGCAGGTCTGTGTTAAATGCAGAACACTTTATAACTAGTCTAACAAACATTATATAGAAATATTTTCAGGATAAACTTTCCAAAATGATATACTAATACGTCCACGTCAGACTTATATATATATATATATATATATATATATATATATATATATATATATATATATATAAAAACGAATAGACAATACCGTTTTGTGGCTATCGAAATGCATTTATTTGTGCGAGCTTTCGAGATACACTGATCTTTTCTTCTGACAGTATTACAATGGATAAATTAAGAGCGTTTTTTTTACTTAAAAACAGTGCATCTTGGAATGTATCTGTGACTGAAACCTATCCCTCCCCCCTGTGCAGTATGCGATTTATGACTTAAGGTGTTAAATGGGCCCTGAATGTTAGTGATGTAAGAGTATGTGTATGTGTACTGTATGTGTATGTAGGTATGTGTGTGTAAATATAAATTTATGAAGTGCCCACAGTGTATACAGCGCTTTACAAAAAGGTGTATGTGGACTGGGAGTGTATACCAATGGTGTGGGTAGGTGTAGAAATGTAAGAGGGTGTTGCATTACTATTAATGTGTGTATATACTATGTGGTCCCTATTGGTATATAGGGATAGAATTACATTGAGCATTAGTATGTGTAAGAGACAGCGGTGTGTGCATACATATAGCGCAGTATGTATACACAGGGCCTTTAGCACTCATGGGAAAAGAGTTATCTTGTGTCAGGGTAGCGACTCATGAAGCTGCGGTCTTGGTTTAGGCCACCTTTAAGTGTCCCGAACAGTTGCATAAATTTGTATTCATGAAACCATCTCTTTTTCAGTGTTCTAAGATTACCTTTGAGTATGGCCACCCTTAGATCATTCATCTTATGCCCAGAGTCTGAGAAATGTTCGCCGACAGGACTTTCTCTTGTTCCGCGTGGGATGCTGTGGTGATGCTGATTCATTCTCTTGTTTAGCCCCTGTCCCGTCTCACCTATGTAGTAGCAGCCCCCTGGGCATTTCATGCACATGATGAGGTATATGACATTGCTGGAGGAACAGGTGAACCTCCCTCTGATTTTGTACTCCAGATTCCTGTGTAGTATTTGTATTGTACCCCCTGTGTAGAGCATTGAACATGTTTTGGATCTTGCATCCTGGATGGTCTTGTCCTGCATTTAGTTGTACCATTGAATACTTTACTCCTCACCATCATTTTCTTGAGATTATGGGGTTGTCTGTATGATAATAAGGGTGTTTCAGGGAAGACCTGTTGCAGTCTTGTATCTTCCTGGAGAATGGGTTGTAGTTCCCTGACGATCTTGCGTAGGGCTTCTAGGTGTGGGTTATATGTGACCACCAAAGGTACCCTGTCGCTTGTCTCTTTCTGTCTGTATTCAAGGAGATCACTTCTTGGTATTCTGGTGGCTTTGTGGATTTGCTGGTCTACAATTCTGTGGTTATAGCCACGGTTTATAAAATTCGATCTCAAGGCTGTAATCCGCTGACCAGCGGTATCTGCTGTGTCGGAGCATATCTGGTTGTATCATATGGCTTGACTGTAGATGGTTGCATGCGTAATGTGTGTGGGGTGGAAGCTGTTGTCCCTCAAACAGCTGGCTCTGTCTGTAGGTTTGCGGTATACAGAAGTCTGTAGTTGGTTGTTCTTTATAGTAATGGTGGTGTCTAGGAAGTATACTTCGTCCGAGGAATGAGTGAGTTTGAGGTTGATGGTCGGGTGCAACATATTGAAGATCTCATGGAACTGTATGAGGTCCTGTTCACCAGAGGTCCAAATCAGGAGGATGTCATCGATGTATCAAAGTTATGTAAACGGTTTCAAGTGACAATGCTCCATACAGCGGGCACAATACAAATACCACACAGGAATCTGGAGTACAAAATCAGAGGAAGGTTCACCTGTTCCTTCAGCAATGTCATGTACCTAATCACGTGCATGAAATGCCCAGGCACTCTAATGCACTCCAGCAGCAAGCAGTCCAATGTAGATATCCAAAAAGGCCTGGTGCTACTCCCATAAATAATGTAAAGAGTACGTTACCATCCAGCAGGACAGCAGAACAGCAAAGAGAGACAGCTATGTTCTGCTACCCTGCTGGATGGTAACGTACTCTCTCTCTGTCTTATATATATATATATATATATATATATATATATATATATATATATATATATATATCAGTTATGTAGTTTTATTAAAGCTATCACTCATTATTCACGGACCTTTAGGAACAGATCCATTAAACGGTGAAAAGCTTTAGCACACCTCATCTCCCATTCACATGTCTGTGTATCTTCAAAGGAGAATAGCGTTAAATTAAGTCGTGTTTTCTCCCATAGAGAGCAAAGCGTAAACGATGGTGGCCATTAGTGATGACATACACACGATATGCAAATGAGGTGTTGCCCTAACATCGCGTATCAACTAAAGCCCGTTAAGGGTAACGCGGGGACATTACGTTAGGTAGGTCAGACCTAAACTTGGCGTTACTCACATCCAGACCTGGATATAGGGCTTTTACAGAGTATGGGTGGGTGTAACGTCATAGTTAGTTATAACTTAACTAATATAGGGTTATTTCCCTTTTTTTCTCCCCCTCGACCTGTTAAGCCCCTATCTCAGGGTCTGGATGGGAGTAACACTAAGACACAGTTACGTCACATTATAGGAAGATAACACAACATTGTGCTACAGTAACGTGACACTAACCCTATGCTAATGGGATGTAGCATGGACGCGGTTTGTGCATATAATTAGCTCTGTGGATCCGCATTCACCTCGGGGGAACAGAACCTCCGCTCCTATTTTAGGTAACGTCACGTTATGCACCCGGATTTACGGGAGCTGTGTAGCTCTGGACCCTAAAAGAGATACAGATGGAGAGATGGAGAGGTTTACGAGACTGGAAGTGAGAGGAAAATATTGAGAGATGAAAAGTGAGTGGGAGAAAAATAAGGATTGAAAAAGACAGAGATAATGAAAGAGAATTTAGGAAAAATCAAGAGAGACAGAGAGACAAAGACACACAGAGAGACACACAGAGAGACACAGCGAGAGACACAGATAGAGACACAGCGAGAGACACAGAGACACAGAGAAAGAAACATGGGAGGGGTAGAGTTTGAGAGAGAATGAGAAGGAGGGAGATTAAATTAGTTAGAGACAGAAGCAGACAAGAGGAAGGCAAGAAAACAACAGAGAGAGAAAGATAGATTTATAAATAGGAAAAGAGAGATAGGCAGATCAAAAAAGTAGTAAGAAAGAGAGAATGATAAAGCCACAGAGAGACCGCTGAGGAGATAATCTGCACGATTGGTATGACGTCTAAATTTAGCATGGGTTGAACTTGATGGGCATACAGTATGTCTTGTGTTCAACCTCATCTACTATGTAACTACTGTATGTAACTATATGACTATGGTGCATTCAAAGGTATCACAGGAGAGAGAGAGAGAGAGAGAGAGAGAGAGAGAGAGAGAGAGAGAGAGAGAGAGAGAGAGAGAGAGAGAAATAAAGTGAGTGCACGTGAGAGGCAAAGAGTAAACACAGGTTCATTACTGTGCATTATCTCTACCTTTTCAGCCAAGTGATGAGCTAAAGGACCCGGAGACTGTGTTTGTGCCGCGAGTCGCTGGGTCCCCTCGCTGCCCGCAGACAATTAATACCGCATTAATATGCTAATCTGGTGGCGGAGTTGGAAGTGGCGTGAAGTTTTGGGATTCTGGGGGTCTGCCTGTTTCTTAGCAACCCTTCCACCATTAACCCCTCGGTTGCCAGAGGGGCCTGCAATGGCTGGATCCTCTGGCAGCAAATGGGTTAATTTAGGGGATCTCAACTCCAGTCCTCAAGACCTCCCCCCCCCTGCCCAACAGGTCAGGTTTTCATGATATCCTTGCTTCAGCACAGGTGGCTCAATAGGTGACTCAGTCGAAGAGCTTTCTTTAGCACAGGTGGCAAAGTGGCCACTGCTTGAGACACCTGTGCTGAAGCAGGGGTATTCTGAAAATTTGGTCTGTTTGGGGGGGGTTCATGAAGACTGGGGTTGATAACCCCTGGGTTAATTAATACCCACACACACATCTAATAGGAATGACTGGTACGGTGTTCAAAGGAGTTACTGGTTGACGGGATGAGCTCTTCTTCCTGGGTTGTAGGGAAGGCTGGCGTTTTGTAAGGGAGAAGAGTGCTGGCTAGGGAGGAGGAAAGGGGACTGTGTTTTCTAAAGTCTGAAAGGGAACTAAAAAAAAAAAAAAGAAAAGCTCCGGGTAAAAGGCAGAGATAGCGAAATGTAGGTGGTCTGGATTCAGCGAGAAAGAGCATCCATTATTCTCTATCCCATGAAAATCGAAGTGTACAATGGAAACATACAGCAGAAGTATAAGTACGCGGGTAATATTGATGTATCGCGGCCACACACATGCAATGCAACATGTTCAAACATGATATCATTCTGTGGCTCAGCCACAGGCAGGGCAGGGGTTAATAATAAAGACTCCGTCCCACTAGGGACCATATATATGTATATGCATTCCGCGACCATTTGTAATAGGTAATGTCGATGATAAAAAGGCCAGTTATGAATCCAGCATCCAGCAGAAGAGGGGTTAACAAAAGTAATAATATACCTTTTGATTACCCAGTGTTTTTTCTGCGGTCTATCCATGTCAGCTTATTATTCCTGTGCTTATTTCCCTCTCCCATCCACCATAATAATAATAATAGCAGCATGCTCTTGTATAGCGCTGCTAGTTTTACGTAGCGCTTTACAGAGACATTTTGCAGGCACAGGTCCCTGCCCCGTGGAGCTTACAATCTATGTTTTTGGTGCCTGAGGCACAGGGAGATAAAGTGACTTGCCCAAGATCACAAGGAGCCGACACCGGGAATTGAACCAGGCTCCCCTGCTCCACACTCAGTGCCAGTCAGTGTCTTTACTCACTGAGCCGCTCCTTCTCCCAGGTTCCCCTGCTCCACACTCAGTGCCAGTCAGTGTCTTTACTCACTGAGCCGCTCCTTCTCCCTATCTCCACCATGATTACTCTTGATTTTTATTATTAACAGGGACTAATATGCGCCGGTTTTCGCCACGATGCTAGCTTTCTAGGGTTCCCAAAGGAGTGGTAACCTGACTCCTGCAGTGCCCCCCTGGATAACTCACGAGCGCACGGGGGTTAATATAAATCTCAGGCGCGCCGCAGCGGAGAGGCCCGGGGTGGAGTTATTGACAGGTGGACGCTGACTGACAGACTGACAGAGTGAGGTATTGATGAATCCATAGACTGCTGACTGGTGTGGTTGGGAAAGCTGACAGCTGACGAGGTAGAAAGGGAGGAGGAGGGGGGGGGGAGAGCAGAGGAGGAAAGAGACACAGGGAGGGAAAAAGAACCCCCCATGGTGACATGTTCCTGACATGAAAATCAAAGTCAAATATTTGTTGAGGGAAAAGCAGCGGCGTATACAGTCTGCAGGGCTCGTGTTTAGTTTGCCTTTTTATCTATGGACTTTTACCTCCCGTATCAGCAACTTCTCTCCCCCTTCCATCTCTTTATTTCTCCCAGGTTCTCCCCTTGCTCGCTTGTTTTTACTTCTCCCTTCTTTCGTTCTCCCTTCTTTTTCTTTTTATTCGGATTTTTCTCTCTCTTGATCCATATTTCTTTCTCTCTCCCACTTCCTTATGCTCTACTTTTTCTCTCTCTTTCCCTCTCTTTCTCCCCTTTTCTTTCTCTCCCCTCCCTCCCCCTTTCTCTCTCTCCCACTTCCTTATTCTTTCTCTCTTTTTTTCTCTCCCCCCCTTTTTTCCTCCCTCTTTCTTTCTGCCCTCCCTCACCCTCCCCCATTTCTTTATCTCTCCCCCTTCTCTCTCCATCTTCCCCCCTTTTCTCTCTCCCTATCACCCTCTTTATCTCTCCCTTTTTATCTCTCCCCCTTCCTTGTTCTTTCTCTCATTTTTCTCTCTCCCTCTTTCTCTTTCTCTCCTTTTCTTTCTCTCCCCTCCCATCCCCTTTCTCTCTCCCACTTCCTTATTCTTTCTCTTTTTTTCTCTCCTCCTTTTTTCTCTCTTCCCCCTTTTTCTCCCTCTTTCTTTCTCCCCTCCCTCTCCCTTTCTTTCTCAAACTTCCTCTCTCCCCATTCCCCCCCATTTCTTTATCTCTCCACCCCCCTTTTCCCTCTCCCTATCACCCTCTTTATCTCGCCTTTTTCCCTCTCTCCCGCTTCCTTGTTCTTTCTCTGATTTTTCTCTCTCTCCCTCTCTTTCTCTCCATTTCTTTTCCCTCCCCCTTTCTTTCTCTCCTTTTCTCTCTCCCCTCCCCCACTCCCTTATTCTCTCTTTTTTCTCGTTCCCCTTTCTTTCTCCCTTCCCCCTTTTTTCTCCCTCTTTCTGTCTCTCTTCCCCTTCCTCTCTCTCCATCATGTCTTTTTCTCCCCCCTTTTCTCTCTCCGCATCACCCTCTTTATCTCTCCCCCCTTTTTCTTTCTCCCCCTTCCTCATTCTCTCTTTTTTCTCTCTCTCTCCCTCCCCATTTCTTTCTATCTCCTGCTTCCTCTCTCTCCTTTCTTTATCTCTCCCCCTTTCTCTCTCCATCTTCCCCATCTCCCAATCTCCCCTTTCTCTCTCTCCCTGTCTCCCTCTTTATCTCCATTTCTTTTTCCCTCCCCCTTTCTTTCTCCCATTTTCTTCCTCTCCCGCACCCTCTCTCCCCCTTCCTCTCTCCCTCCTTTCTTAATCTCTCCCCCTTTCTCTCTCCATCTCCCCCTTTACTCTCTCCCTATCTCCCTCTTTATCTCTCCCAGTTCTCTCTCCATTTCCCCCCCCATCTCCCTCTTTATCTCTCCCCCTTTCTCTCTCTCTCCCTCTTTATCCCCTCCCCTTCTCTCTCTCCGTCTCCCTCTTTATCTCTCTCTCTTTTCTTATCCACTCCACTCACCACATTTCTTGCAAATGTGCCTTCTCTCCAGCTTCCTCCCGCAGCCTGAAATAGGAATTTAATCTCAAATAAATAGTCCAACTATTATAATATCATAATCAGAGATGACACCCCCCACTGCCTATCATTTGCCTGTGTGTGAGTTTTCACCCCTTCACTCCAGCAACGCAGGCAATTAGAATGTTTCAATTCAGATGTGTACCACTAAAGACCTGATTCAATATACTCTGTCTCCTCCTAATTCAATAAAGGGAGAATTAATACCTGAAGCAGCCCCAAAAATCCATGTATTTTTGGCCAAATTGAAAATCCCCATTGAAATGCACCGTCTTTGCAAAATGTAGTATTCAGCCTGAATTTAATGGACACCCCCCCCCCCCCAACAAATTTTTTTTATGGGGGTAAACTACACATTTTAATTTTTTTGGCAAAATGACAAGAAAAGCTGCAAAACAGGTGTTAAAATTGCCGAAAAGAACGCAGAAGCCGCTAAAATACCTGTCAGTCGTTGAGCGGTGTGAAATGCATAAAAAAAACCTGCATTAATAAATGTTGCTAGACCATTTATTTGGGGGAAGATACTAGGGGGCTCCATTTATTTGGGGGAAGATACTAGGGCGCACCATTTATTTGGGGGAAGATACTAGGGGGCTTCATTTATTTGGGGGAAGATACTAGGGGGCTCATTTATTTGGGGGAAGATACTAGGGACCTCCATTTATTTGGGGGAAGATACTTGGGGGCTCCATTTATTTGGGGGAAGATACTAGGGCGCTCCAATTATTTGGGGGAAGATACTAGGGGGCTCATTTATTTGGGGGAAGATACTAGGGACCTCCATTTATTTGGGGGAAGATACTAGGGACCTCCATTTATTTGGGGGAAGATACTAGGGACCTCCATTTATTTGGGGGAAGATACTAGGGTGCTCCATTTATTTGGGGGAAGATACTAGGGCGCTCCATTTATTTGGGGGAAGATACTAGGGGGCTCATTTATTTGGGGGAAGATACTAGGGTGCTCCATTTATTTGGGGGAAGATACTAGGGACCTCCATTTATTTGGGGGAAGATACTAGGGTGCTCCATTTATTTGGGGGAAGATACTAGGGGGCTCCATTTATTTGGGGGAAAATACTAGGGACCTCCGTTTATTTGGGGGAAGATACTAGGGGGCTCCATTTATTTGGGGGAAGATACTAGGGGGCTCCATTTATTTGGGGGAAGATACTAGGGCGCTCCATTTATTTGGGGGAAGATACTAGGGGGCTCCATTTATTTGGGGGAAGATACTAGGGCGCTCCATTTATTTGGGGGAAGATACTAGGGCGCTCCATTTATTTTGGGGAAAATACTAGGGCGCTCCATTTATTTGGGGGAAGATACTAGGGACCTCCATTTATTTGGGGGAAGATACTTGGGGGCTCCATTTATTTGGGGGAAGATACTAGGGCACTCCAATTATTTGGGGGAAGATACTAGGGGGCTCATTTATTTGGGGGAAGATACTAGGGACCTCCATTTATTTGGGGGAAGATACTAGGGACCTCCATTTATTTGGGGGAAGATACTAGGGTGCTCCATTTATTTGGGGGAAGATACTAGGGCGCTCCATTTATTTGGGGGAAGATACTAGGGGGCTCATTTATTTGGGGGAAGATACTAGGGTGCTCCATTTATTTGGGGGAAGATACTAGGGACCTCCATTTATTTGGGGGAAGATACTAGGGTGCTCCATTTATTTGGGGGAAGATACTAGGGGGCTCCATTTATTTGGGGGAAAATACTAGGGACCTCCGTTTATTTGGGGGAAGATACTAGGGGGCTCCATTTATTTGGGGGATGATACTAGGGGGCTCCATTTATTTGGGGGAAGATACTAGGGCGCTCCATTTATTTGGGGGAAGATACTAGGGGGCTCCATTTATTTGGGGGAAGATACTAGGGCGCTCCATTTATTTGGGGGAAGATACTAGGGCGCTCCATTTATTTTGGGGAAAATACTAGGGCGCTCCATTTATTTGGGGGAAGATACTAGGGGGCTCCATTTATTTGGGGGAAGATACTAGGGACCTCCATTTATTTGGGGGAAGATACTAGGGGGCTCCATTTATTTGGGGGAAGATACTAGGGCGCTCCATTTATTTGGGGGAAGATACTAGGGCGCTCCATTTATTTGGGGGAAGATACTAGGGCGCTCCATTTATTTGGGGGAAGATACTAGGGACCTCCATTTATTTGGGGGAAAATACTAGGGACCTCCGTTTATTTGGGGGAAGATACTAGGGCGCTCCATTTATTTGGGGGAAGATACTAGGGCGCTCCATTTATTTGGGGGAAAATACTAGGGGGCTCCGTTTATTTGGGGGAAGATACTAGGGGGCTCCATTTATTTGGGGGAAGATACTAGGGGGCTCCATTTATTTGGGGGAAGATACTAGGGTGCTCCGTTTATTTGAGGGAAGATACTAGGGGGCTCCGTTTATTTGGGGGAAGATACTAGGGGGCTCCGTTTATTTGGGGGAAAATACTAGGGGGCTCCGTTTATTTGGGGGAAGATACTAGGGGGCTCCGTTTATTTGGGGGAAGATACTAGGGGGCTCATTTATTTGGGGGAAGATACTAGGGCGCTCCGTTTATTTGTGGGAAGATACTAGGGCGCTCCGTTTATTTGGGGGAAGATACTAGGGGGCTCCATTTATTTGGGGGAAGATACTAGGGCGCTCCATTTATTTGGGGGAAGATACTAGGGGGCTCCATTTATTTGGGGGAAGATACTAGGGGGCTCCATTTATTTGGGGGAAGATACTAGGGGGCTCCATTTATTTGGGGGAAGATACTAGGGCGCTCCATTTATTTGGGGGAAGATACTAGGGGGCTCCATTTATTTGGGGGAAAATACTAGGGACCTCCATTTATTTGGGGGAAGATACTAGGGCGCTCCATTTATTTGGGGGAAGATACTAGGGGGCTCCGTTTATTTGGGGGAAGATACTAGGGCGCTCCATTTATTTGGGGGAAGATACTAGGGGGCTCCATTTATTTGGGGGAAGATACTAGGGGGCTCCATTTATTTGGGGGAAGATACTAGGGCGCTCCATTTATTTGGGGGAAGATACTAGGGACCTCCATTTATTTGGGGGAAGATACTAGGGCGCTCCATTTATTTGGGGGAAGATACTAGGGGGCTCCATTTATTTGGGGGAAGATACTAGGGGGCTCCATTTATTTGGGGGAAGATACTAGGGCGCTCCATTTATTTGGGGGAAGATACTAGGGGGCTCATTTATTTGGGGGAAGATACTATGGGGCTCCATTTATTTGGGGGAAGATACTAGGGGGATCCATTTATTTGGGGGAAGATACTAGGGGGCTCCATTTATTTGGGGGAAGATACTAGGGCGCTCCATTTATTTGGGGGAAGATACTAGGGCGCACCATTTATTTGGGGGAAGATACTAGGGGGCTCCATTTATTTGGGGGAAGATACTAGGGTGCTCCGTTTATTTGGGGGAAGATACTAGGGCGCTCCATTTATTTGGGGGAAGATACTAGGGACCTCCGTTTATTTGGGGGAAGATACTAGGGACCTCCATTTATTTGGGGGAAGATACTAGGGACCTCCATTTATTTGGGCCTGCTTATTCCCAACCAAGATAGAGCCTTTTCGCTTCATTTTCCAGATATCTTATCGCAATTTCCAATCGTGCTTTTCTTTTAGTCTATTTTCACGCGTATGTAATTTTGACTGAATTAGGCAAAAATGTCAGAGCCAAAACATAATACAAACCTTCTTAAAATATGCGCCTTATGTATGAAGATTTCGTAAATTTGACGCTTAATTTGTTATTTGCAAGTATTTTTCATGCATCGAGTCATGTTGAATACCTGATTGCTACAATTTAAATAAAAACAGAATGATGTGTAATTTTTTATTATTTATAACTGTCAATATTAAATATAAGTTATAAGTGTAACATTGTTTATAATAGCCATGCTGTAAAAATAATGAATGTTGTTAGTCTATGTAATAACACATCCATGTAGTGAGAGAGAGAGCGAGTGTGTGAGAGAGCGTGAGTGCAGGAGAGCGTGAGTGCGAGCATGAGTGTGAGAGCATGAGTGAGCTACAGTGAGAGCAAGAGCGAGTGACAGTGAGAGCGAGGGAGATTGACAATGGGAGCGTGAGAGAGTGACTTTGAGAGCGTGTGAGAGTGATTTTGAGAGCATGAGAGAGTGACTGTGAGAGCATGAGAGTGACAGTGAGAGTGGGTGAGTGACAGTGAGAGTGGGTGAGTGTGAGTGTGAGAGTGGGTGAGTGAGAGAGTGGGTGAGTGAGAGAGTGTTTGTGTGAGGGTGAGATAGAGTGTGAGAGAGTGGGGGAGTGAGATGGTGAGAGAGATTATGTGAGAGAGATAGTGAGTGTGTGTGAGAGTTTGACAGGGAGTGAGAGAGAGAGAGAGAGAGAGTGAGAGAGTGTGTGTGAGATCAAGAGGGTGCAAGAGTGTAAGGAGAGTCAGGGAGAGTGAATGGAATCTATGTACTAATGCTGCAAATTAAATATTTGGCATTAAATTGACACAAGAAATGCAAAGCATATATTCCGTGTGTGTACGTCTATATAACAACCTTTAATTTATTTTCCGCTGTGCGCAGTAGTCATCTTTTTTAGTCAGAGATATCGGAGCAAACAGGTGTTAAAAGAGGTAGGGATAGCCATGGTGCCCAGACGTACATTGCATGTACTAAAATAATTTGTATACGTGCGTCCAAAAAATAGCCGAAAATGCGTCAAAATTGTGCGCCGAGTTAAACCTGCCGTGAACCTGCCAATGTCGGGATTGCAGAGCGATCCAAAGTGGCGGCTCCCGCTTCCCTGGGAGACCGTGTGGGGTGTGTGCAGAAAATGATTTTACAAGAACCTGGCCGCGAGTGGCGCGAAAAAGAGAACCCCACCCTGATTGGGGAAGTGGCGCGAAAGCCGTGGCCGCGCCCTCCTGGGATGTGACAGGCTCAGAGCCGATTCTGGGTCATGACGTGAAGCTGTGGGACCCTCCTCTAATCTCCACCAGAGGGAGGGGTCCCTGTATCTGCCAATGGAAGACTGAACTGGCTGAGGGAGGAGCTGGATGTGCGCTTCCTGTTCCTCAGTTGCGAAGAGCTGGTGAGCAAGAGAGACTGCTGTGCCGTGTGTCTCCCTTACCCAGCGCAACTACTAACTGTGTCATGGCGGACGCCGACATACACCCCTACCAACTCCCAGGAGGCTTCCTGGTAGTGAAGACGGGTGATAGAGAGATACTGCGGAGCCTGTGTATGCAGTGATGGTTACCGGGAGCAGAAGTCAGCACCACGGCAAGATGCCCTCAATGCGGCATCCATTACTTGTGGGCCGTGGAGCCGTTCGTGCCTGGGCACGCCGCAGAGGCGGGAGGAGATACAGCCATGCTGACGGCTGGGGCCTCGCCAAGAGTCAAGAAAGAGGAGGTCGATCCCGGAGAATGGGGATCGCTACTAATGATGGTGCCTAAGAAGGATGGCGCTGAGAACCTGGAACCTCGCTGTCGGTCCCCTGCGGTACCCTTACCGTCATCGGCGTCCGCCTCGTCGGATGATGAGAACGGAAGCCATGCATCGGGGGTGATGCGCCTACCGGCGGGCCATTGCAGCGGTGCTGAAAAGAAGGAAAAGCAACTTACCAGTGATCTCGAGGAGTTGAGTATAGAGATTCACCGACAGCACGCGCTGGTGAGGCCGGAGCAGCGGAAGAGTCCCACGGCCGTGGCGACTCCCAGCGTGTCGGAAGAAGAGGATCCCATCGCAAGCCAGCGGAGTGGTGAGATACCCTCTTACCTCCCACAGGCTCCGATGGAGACGGCCGAAGAGAAAGGCCCGACCAAGGCCCAAGTGGAGCTGAGGGGCGACATCGAATATCCGGCGCTGGACGTCGAGATGGAGGAGGAAGTTCCGGTGGGGGACCCCACCCAAGATGGCGCGCCCTCGCGAGAGAATGATGACATCACTTCTGGTAGCCACAGCGGAGCCGACCGGAAGCATCCGTCATCGCAGCTGATCAGTACCAGTCTGTCCCAGGAAGAAATGGACAGGTATCGGCAAGCGGTGAAGAATCGGGGCAGCAAGAAGAATGGTGAGCCTGCTCTGTCCAACGTTACAACGGGTCGCGGTATAGCCAAGCTGTTGATTATGATACCGCAACGTAAGAACACTTCCCCATTTCCTTTGCCCAAGGCCACTGCCCCTGTCACGTCTCCCTCGGGGTCCCGATCGAGCCAAGGGTGGTCTGGGGAGTCACGGGACACTTCGGAGGAATGGCCTGGGTCGGCCATGGACTGGGGGGTCTGTTTTACGTCTGATGAGGGGTCGGGGAGGGAAGTAATACCTGCTGTGACATACCCATATTGTAAGGGGAAGGCCAAAACGTTATGGGACTGCCACCCGTTCAAATACTACATCTGGTGTCTCTTCTGGTGGAGAGACTGAGGAGTACGAGACTGCGTTAGCAGTAAAGAAGCAGTCCTCGTAGCATAGTACCAAATGGTGGGCTCCGTTGTATGAGGGGTATTCTGAGTGGTTAGACCGCACCAGATTTATATTAATGCGGGGAGATGTAGTTGACCACTGGTGGGATGTGGGTGAATACTCGGCTGAAGAAAGCCATGAGGAGTTAATGAGAAGGTGGGATGAAATCCAGAAGGGAATAGTCACCCCAAGGGGATCATCAGTACTATGATGTTATTGCCCCTGAAGAACGACTGTCTTGGGTCCTGCCAGGCAAAGCAGGGAATAAGAAGCTAGTGAGGATCAGCAGGGCTGAGAGGGCCATAGTAGCGGGATATAAGCAATCGCATGGGTTGGAATATCCTTATGTTCCCGAGCCTCTAATGCAGGAGATAGTGATCAATAGGAGTACCTGGCAAAGGGAAGCAGTGGAGGACTACCTCAAGTCCAAGTCTAGTTACTCTGAACACAGAACAGAGTCTAGAATATGTTATTTGATGAGGATTTGGAGTGTTGGGCGCAACATTTACATGCATAAAATGGAGTATAGACCAGAAAATGGGCCGCCTAGATCATATAGTATCACAGTAATTGATCACACCGGGCAAGAGGTAAAGAAGCCTGACCCCAGACATTACTATTGAGGTTTGGATTCTCCTAGGGAGTAATCTTTGTAGTAATATGATGGTTCTGAATACAGTAATGCGGTTATGGTGATTAGGCATTATGTTGAATTATGTTGGTGTGTGCCAATGTATTTTTGTATTGATATATTGTGTTTTGTATATTTTGCAGTTGCCTGTTTGAAGGAAGGCTCCGCAAATTTAGGACCAAGTGGGGACCATTGGATCCACCAGAGGGAGATTGTAGCCCTGTGTAATTTTGGGGTTACATGCCTCTCTCCTCCTGTGCAATAATTCCTGTTAAAAGGGCAGGTCTGCCAGGAGTAATCATGAGGTTTGCCCTCATCCCCTGTGAGGTGTATTGTGTAGTGAAGGAAGTGACATCATGCTCTGTGTCCACTTACAGTGACACAGGGGTGGTGCCTACTGGAGCTATATAGTACGCATCACTTCCTGAATTTAGAGTGTGTTGATGTGTGTTGAAGTTGCAGAGTGTGTGACTGTCTGACCCAACACAGTGCCAGGGCTCTGGCAAGGATTGTGGCCCTTCCTTAGGGGAGAGGTGGGCAGACTATTCCCCTTACTCTATTAGAGAGTAAGGGAAGAGCAAGGACAGCTTCTAGGGCCCTGACTAGGAGTGGTGTCCAGAGACTTCCTTGAGGTGGGCAGCCTTTATGATGTGCGGCTAGAGACTGGCCGCAATGACGGGCAGTCTGCCAGTCAAGGTGCCAATAAAGAATGTCCAATTTGAAAGAACCTTCTTACCTGAGAGTGGAGTTATTCAGGGAGAAGCTGCACCCAGGGGTTCTCTTCCAGAGACTCCTCCCTGCTGTCGTGCGAACCTGGAAGAAATGGAGGCGCTGTACCAGAAGTGAGTAGTTCTCAGCATTACCTCCCGAGCCAGTCCTGATGTATTTCCCTATACCATCAAGCGGGAGACTCAGGAGTCCTGTAAGCCAGCACCACATGTAACCTGGGGCAGTTTCCTCATGTAAGGGGCCAATATGAGATTGGGGAGGGGGGGGGGGGGGGAAACACCGTTACATATACCTTAACAAAATGTAATATTTTCACAGTACGGCTATTGCTAAAACTAGTTATAAAGGAAAATGCGCACATTTCGGTGTAAATTTAAATTGCACCCAGCAGATGTGCGAGACAACGCAATCCATCCAACGTCATTTCAGAGAACGAACGATACAGCATATGTAACACAACCTGTAATAACCTTTATAAATACCACGCACACATTACAGGCATACCCCGCATTAACGTACGCAATGGGTCCAGAGCATGGATGTAAAGCGAAAATGTACTTAAAGTGAAGCACTACCTTTTCCCCACTTATCGATGCTTGGGTACAGGTAGGGAGCCAATATTGCTGTTCAGGACATGCTGACAGGCACATGCGCGAGCTGCCGTTTGCCTATTGGGCGAGGGGAATCAGCGCGTCACTACTACGGCGGTCTGTAGGGCAGAATAAGTGTCCGTACTCGCAAGGCGAGCGAACGGACACAGGGGTATGGGGCTATTGAAAATATGTCCTTACTCGCAAGTGTACTTAAAGTGAGTGTCCTTAAACCGGGGTATGCCTGTATTAAGGTTTGTACTAGTGTTAGCATGCCAATCTTGACTAAAAACAAACGTCACGTGAATATATACTGTAGGCCCCAAAGCCTGACTTAGAGATCTATTTATGGGTCAAAATAATATTGATGTTAAATTAATGCAAATAGTCACATTTCTTTGCTATAAATAACACAAAGGGACTTTACTCCAAGAGTACATGTTCCCCCACAGTGTAAAAATGTGCGAATATTTTCGAAGGATAACAATTTGAGCGAAACTGTCCAATTGTGCCATACCAACAATATTCACGAAAATGTTGGCCAAGGTTTTTATTGAAAAATTGATTCATTGGTTCATTGTTGCAAAAATAATTTTGGGAATATTTGCTAACTTAGTAAAACACTTTGGCGGGGGAGGGGGGGAAATCATTAGCGGCGGTTATTTGCAAACGCCGGAGAAGGAGTGGCTCAGTGAGTAAAGACACTGACTGGCACTGAGTGTGAAGCAGGGGAGCCTGGTTCAATTCCTGATGTCGGCTCATTGGACAAGTCACTCCCTGTGTCTCGGGCACCAAAAAATAGATTGTAAGCTCCATGGGGCAGGGACTGTGCCTGCAAAATGTCTCTGTAAAGCGCTACGTAAAACTAGCAGCGCTATACAAGAACATGCTGCTATTATTATTATTAACTCCGGCGAATGTACCATAATATGGACCACTTGTCGTTCTTCGGTGCGAATTCGCTGCCTGAAAAGTTTGTCCGTCTCTCTACATAAAGGAAGAAAGAAAGGCAGAGGGAGAGAGCAGAGAACAACAACAACAATTACATACACACACAAAAAGGGGAATAGACTGAGATTGAAACCCCCATGTATTGCTCACGGAAGAACAAGCAAAAGAGGGCGTAGGATGGGAGCCAGAACTCGCCCTTTCTCAGACATAAGGAGGTCAAAACCCTTGAACGGTATCATTTAACAGCCCCCTGTCTGAGCCCTGGGCAGGCAGAGGCAGCGCACTTCTGCTCAATAGCACGCATCATAAATAGAACATTATCTTCCGGGCACACAGCACATGGTCCCTGCCTCATCTCCCCCCCATCCCTCCTCCCCTGCCTCCCTCATTCTTCATCTACCTCTCAGCACTGGCTATAACAAACTAAACAGTTGCTTAGGGCCATAAGGGACCCTCCATTAACCCCTTTCTTGCCGGGGACTCCTTATCTTGTCAACTTTGGTTAGTGCGCTTTATGAGTTATAAACCCCTTTCTGCCTCTCCTCACTTTCACTACGCTGGTAATGATGTTATTTATTTGGTCCTCCTTTCCCCTCTTTTCTTCGCTTTCGCTTCCTACGTTCCCATTTTCCTTGTGCTCCCTTATCCTTTCTTTGAGCTTTTTCTCTCATCTTTCATCCACCATTGACTCCTGTCTTGGTTCTTCCATGCCACCCTACTTCTGCTATGGACTCTCTCCTACTTCCACTTGTCTCCTGTTATCTCCTCTCTCTCTTTCTCAGGGTTATCTTCATTCATTTTAACCCTGTCCTGCATTACATTTCCTTCTCCTATCCCTTCCCCTTTCACTTTTATTTCGGTTCTTACTCATTCACTTTTTCACCCTCTCTCATTGTCTTACGCACACACTCTTATACACACTTGTTCTCTCTCACACACACTCACCCTCTCTCACTCTTGCACAAATACTCACACACTTGTTCTCTATCACACACACTCACTTTCGCTCTCACATACACTTACACAAACACACACTCACACTCTCACTCTCACCCTCTTACACACACTCACACTCTCACTCTCACCCTCTTACACACACTCACACTCTCACTCTCACCCTCTTACACACACACACACACACACACACACACACACACACACACACACACACACACACACACACACACACACACACACGCTCTCTTTCACTGACACACACACACTCACCGACACACAGACACACATCCTCTCTCACCTACTCACTCTCTCCATCCATGGGAGACAGCCCTGCTGCTGCCATAGCCTTGTGCTTGCCATTGTCTCTCCAACTCCCCCCCCCCCCTCTCTCTTCTCCCCAGGGTCCCCTCCTGCTCTGCTATAATAGGCGGCTATTCACAGAGATAAATGGTCAGGCTGTGGTGGGGCCTCACCTGAGGGGATCCCCCCTTTAACTAATAGCCTTTTAATTTTCTGCCAGAAGGGCACAGACAGCGGATGCAGAAATCAATCACAAATCTATCTTCATCATTCCTGCCTGGGGAGTGTTTGGAGCGGACGAGCCCCTGGGGGGGGGGGGGGGGACAGGCAGAAGGAGTGAGGGGGAGGATGAGGAGGGAGACTAATGGGAGTAATACCCTTATGGGGTACAGCAGAGGGGTGATAAATCTGTGGGTATGGGGCCTGTCACCGCTTGACCGCTCAGGGGAGAGTAAATGGATATTCAGTTTGCTACCTCTAGGGCTAGGCAGCTCGGGGACAAGTGCAGTGGTATAGGGCAGATCACCTCTAGAGCTAGATAGCTCAAGAAGGATGTAGAGCCTGGTACCTCTAAGGCTTGATAGCTCAGGGGATGCTACCCTGTCACCTCTAGGTCAGCCCAGAGAAGGGAGCTGTAATACAGGACTTGTCATCTGTTAACCTATTTGGCATCACGTCCTACATACAGGTAACACATACACCATGTAACCAATGCACCGCAGACCCCCTGGCAGGGAAGGGATTAAAATATAGTTACTATAGATGTGGGGACAATGGCCTAATTCCAACCATCCCAATTCTACGGATTATGTATTGAATGTGGAATGGATATATCGGGAAGGGTTCGCTCCCGCGTTTCATTCTCTCCTCCTTTCCCCATCCCTTTCTCTCTCTTCATATCCTCTCTCGCTGTCTCTCTCCTCCTTTCCCCATCCCTTTCTCTCTTCATATCCTCTGTTCTCCCTCTCTCCTCTCTCGCTGTCTGTCTCTCTCCTCCTTTTAACGCTATCACTGTCCTTAATCTTCTCCCTTTATTTCACTACTTCCCTAAATCTTTTACCCCTTCCTATTGCTGTCTCGTTCTCTCTCTTCCTCTATCCCTGTCTGTCTCTCTGTGGCTGACACACACACACACACACACTCTCTCTCTCTCTGTGCCTGATACAAACACACTCTCTCTCTGTGCCTGACACACACACACTCTCACTCTCTGTCTGTGCCTGACACTGGCACTCTCTCTCTCCATCTCTACCAGATACACACACACTCTCTCTCTCTCTGTGCCTGACACACACACTCTTTCTCTCTGTGTGTGCCTGATACGCACACATAGTCTCTCTCTCTCTGATACACACACATACACACTCTCTCTCTCTGTGTGTCTGATACGCACACATACTCTCTCTCTCTCCATGCCAGACACACTCTCTCTCTCTCTCTCTGTGTCTGATACGCACACATACTCTCTCTCTCTCCTTGCCAGACACACTCTCTCTCTGATACATACACATACACTCTCTCTCTCTGTGTGCCTGACACACTCTCTCTGTGCCAGACACTCTCTCTCTCTGTGCCTGACAGTCTCTCTCTCTGTGCCTGATACACACACATACTCTCTCTCTGTCTCTCTGTGTGTCACTCACACACAGCAGAGTGCAGGGATGCAGCAGGGCACAGAGGTCTGGAAGGAGTAGGTAGGAAAGGTTTCAGAAGCAGCTGTTGCCTGGCCCCCCATGTCTGCAGAGAGCAAACCCTCCTGCAGGTCTGATTCACAAAGCTCTCTCCAATTATGGGCCCAGAGTGTGGATGTGACATCAGCTCTCCCCGGAATGATTAGGGGGCAGCGTGGAACTGGGAAAATCACAGTGGAAATAAAAACAAGGAGTATTTATTACAGGCAGGAGACACTGTCCCTTCCTAACGTACCCTGCCCCCTCACTGCCCGTCTCCTCCTCTCACCCTCACTATCCCCTATTTAACACATTCAGTGCTAGACGGGCCTGCAGCGCATTACAAGGCAAAAAGTAGGTCTGAGCGCCAACTCTGCTTCTCCAGCACACAGCGTTACACACACACACACGCACACGCACACGCACACGCACACGCAGCGCTTTTACACTGTTACACACACACACAGCGCTCTTACATTGTTACACGTGCACACACGCAGTGCTCTTACACTGTTACACACACAGCGCTCTTACACTAACACGCTCACACATATAGCACTTTTACACTGTTACGCACAAACACAGCGGTCTTACAATGTTACACGCACACACACAAAACACTTACACTGTTACACGCACACACACACACAGCGCTCTTACACAGTTAAACTGACACACAGCGCTCTTACACTGTTACACGTGTACGCACACATACTGCGCTCTTACACTGTTGCACGCACACACAGCGCTCTTACACTGTTACATGTGCACACAGCGCTCTTACACTGTTACAAGTACACACACACACACACAGTGCTCTTACACTGTTACATGCACACACACACAGCACTCTTACACTGTTACAGGTACACACAGTGCTCTTACACTGTTACACACACACACACACACACACACAATGCTCTTACACTGTTCCACGCACACACACAAACACGGCGCTCTTACACTGTTAAACGGACACACACACAGCGCTCTTCGCTCTTACAGTTATGCACACACATAGCACTCTACACTGTTACACGTGCACACAGCACTCTTACATGCACACACACACACACAGCGCTGTTACACGCATACACACAGCGCTGTTACACGCATACACACAGCGCTCTTACACTGTTACATGCACGAGAACAAAGGAACAAACACAAATACCGTTTTATATTATCAAGTGATCACACTTGTGAAAGTGAATATGAACTAAAAAATAGAAGGAATAATTGTGTACAGTTCTCTGAAAGTGTGCTGCTCCTTATAGTACTGTATCCACTGTGGACGGCCGCCGCGGGCGGAGTACCTGTGGAGGAGGAGGAGTACTGCTTGTTGCCGTTGTCTGACCCTGGGTGTTCCCGATGCCTGAATCCATGTTATGTTTGTGAGTGTAAACTTGTAATATTTATTCTTCTGTTATAAAGCAATATTGCACTATCTCTGTGTCCTCCATTCTCCACATATGGGATCCTCCTTCCCCCATCTCTCTGCATGACTTCCTGCTGACGGGTAACCCCATTGAAACCTGCACCTGAGGCGGTCAAAAAGCCGCGATTACTCACGGAAACGTGAGCGAGATTGCCATTTATTTATCCATATTATTGTCATCAGAAACTCTGTGGCGCTATATACATATGTGTGTGTTTTCTCTTTTTATATATTCCTGGATGTGGGTGCACTCCTGATCCCCTGCCACTGTTACACACACACACACACACACACACACACACACACACACACACACACACACACACACACACACACACACACACACACCGCTCTTACACTGTTACACGGACACACACCGCTCTTACACTGTTACACACACTACTCCTCTTGCACACACAGCGCACTTACACTGCTCCTCCTGCACACGCATCGCTCTTAAACTGCTCCTCCTGCACACACATAGTGCTCTTACACTGCTCCTCCTGCACACACGCAGTGCGCTTACACTGCTCCTCCTGCACACACAGCGCTCTTACACTGCTCCTCCTGCACACGCAGCGCTCTTACACTGCTCCTCCTGCACACACAGCGCTCTTACACTGCTCCTCCTGCACACGCATCGCTATTAAACTGCTCCTCCTGCACACATGCATCGCTCTTAAACTGCTCCTCCTGCATACACGCAGTGCTCTTACACTTCTCCTCCTGCACACACGCAGTGCTCTTACACTGCTCCTCCTGCACATACAGCGCTCTTACACTGCTCCTCCTGCACACACAGCGCTCTTACACTTCTCCACCCCCACACACAGCGCTCTTACACTGCTCCACCCCCACACACAGCGCTCTTACACTGCTCCACCCCCACACGCAGCGCTCTTACACTGCTCCCCCTGCATGCACACATTGCTTTTACGCTACTCCCCCCGCACATGCAGCGCTCTTACACTGCTCCTCCTGCACACACAGCGCTCTTACACTGCTCCCCTTGCACACGCAGCGCTCTTACACTGCTCCCCGTGCACATGCAGCACTCTTACACTGCTCCCCTTGCACACACAGCGCTCTTACACTGCTCCCCTTGCACACTCAGCGCTCTTACAGTGCTCCCCTTGCACTCAGCACTCTTACAGTGCTCCCCTTGCACACGCAGAGCTCTTACAGTGCTCCCCTTGCACACGCAGCACTCTTACACTGCTCCCCTTGCACTCAGCACTCTTACAGTGCTCCCCTTGCACACGCAGAGCTCTTACAGTGCTCCCCTTGCACACACAGCACTCTTACACTGCTCCCCTTGCACTTAGCACTCTTACAGTGCTCCCCTTGCACACGCAGAGCTCTTACACTGCTCCCCTTGCACACTCAGCGCTCTTACAGTGCTCCCCTTGCACACGCAGCGCTCTTACACTGCTCCCCTTGCACTCAGCACGCTTACAGTGCTCCCCTTGCACACGCAGAGCTCTTACAGTGCTCCCCTTGCACACGGAGCGCTCTTACACTGCTCCCCTTGCACATGCACTCTTATACTGCTCCCCCCAGCACCCAGCGCTCTTACTGCTCCTGCTAACACAAGGAGCTTTATTGAATATAAACACACAATTATATGGTCACAGGCCGTGGGACTGCAGGGGAAGCAGCTAATCTTTGCTCCCTATGTCTCCCCGTGTCCCTGCATCTCTTGAATCCGCAGCGAAGGATTATGGGAAGCACTCTCCTTATCTAGGCAGCAAACAGGACACGCAAAGAATATTTGCACCCCCAAATTGGAGAGATTAGGACATATTTGCGGAGGATTGGGGAGTTTTATCGCCTGTACCAGCAGCTGCCGATTAATATTCATGAGGTGGATAAGTGGGGAAGAGTAGGTCTGACAGCTTTGTAAGGGGGGGTGAGGAGGAAAATGTATCAGGGATATTAACAGCAAGAATACAGACAGGGGGATAGAGAGCAGGAGAGAGGGTCTGTAAAAGAGATATATACTGTAGTAGCAAAGAAGGGAGGGAGAGTGCCAGAGAGCGAGAGAGAGCGAGAGAGCCAGAGAGTGAGCGAGCAAGAGAGCAAGCGAGCGAGAGCGAAGAGAGAATGAGAGAGGAGAGTTTGAGAAAGAGAAAGAATGAAAATGAAGGAGAGAAAGAGTGTGAGAGAGAGCGAGAGTGAGAGAGCGAGCGGAGAGTTTGAGAGAAAGGGAGAGTATGAAATAGAGATAGGAGAGAAAGAGTGTGAGAGGAGAGAGAGCGAGAGCGCGGAGAGTTTGAGAAAGGGAGGAGAGTATGAAAGAGAGATAGAAAGAAAACGAAGGAGAGAGAGTGTGACAGGAGAGTGTGACAGGAGAGAGAGAGAGGGGAGAGTATGAAAGAGAGAAGGAAAACGAAGGAGAGAAAGAGTGTGAGAGGAGAGAGAGAGAGAAAGAAAGAGAGGAGTGTGCGAGAGAGCGAGAAGAGAATGAGAGAGAGGAGAGTTTGAGAGAGAAAGAGAGGAGAGTATGAAAGAGAGATAGAAGGAAAACGAAGGAGAGAGTGTGAGAGGATAGTATGAGAGAGAGAGTGAGAGAGAGAGAGAGAGAGAGAAGAGTGTGAGAGAGGAGCGTATGAAAGAGATAGAAGGAAAGAGAGAGATAGAAAGAGAGAGAGAAAGGGAGAGTGAGAGAGAGAAAGGGAGTGTGTGAGAGAGAAGGAGAGTTTGAAAGAGATATTAGTAGAGAAAGAGGAGAGAGAATGAGTGGTGAGGAGATGAGAGGGAGAGGTAAGGCGAGAGAGATAGGGAGAGAAAAAGAGAGAAAAAACAAGAGAGATGGGGAGAGAAATAGAAGTAAAGAGAAAAAAAGAGAAATGGGCATAGAAGGAAAAGATGGAGACTGAAAGATTAGATGGAAGGGAGAGATACAAGTGAGAGAGAAGAACCAAGCAAGAGGATGAGAGAAAAATTCCCAGAGGCAGCCATATTTAGGAGTCCCCAGAAGAATTAGGTTGCTTCCAAATTGCTGTGACTTTTGCAAAGTGTTGAAGGATTTCATTGTGAGAGGAAATGGTAACGATGAGGGCTGCGTGTAAAGGAAAGTGCTCTGCACCTAACATCTTCTCCACCATTTTAACGGGGAATACCTAATGTCACGCTTTGGAAATAACCGTGAAAAAGCACAATCGCAGATATCGGATCTGACAAACTATCGCTAATTTGGCGGCAGCCTCACTGATTTTTAACCATACACTGCAATGGAGTCTCACTCACAAAGATAGGTCCTATTAAAATGTCTGTTTTGGGGCAAAGATCCTCCAAATTTCAATTTCAGCCCCTGGATTTTGACAGCAGCTTCTTTAGTTAAGGAATACGCGTTCAGGCCTAACTGAGGGACAAATGCAGCGGTGATTCCAATGATGCAGGGATGAGGGCAAAGTTATTTCTACATTCCAATTTAAAAGGAACACACCGAACAATGTGTGTGTAAATGTATGTATATCTTTATTTGTATAGCCACCCATGTACCTAGCGCTTACATATATATGTATATTAATATCAAAGTATATATACATACACTGTATGTATATACATCATATTATATATATACACACACATTTGTATAGGATATAATAATTGATTTATAATATCAGTAATCATAATGAGTATTATTATTGTAATATTGGGATTGTATGTCATTGATGTCCCAGGACAAAAATCAATGAGATTGCCCAGGCCAAAAGCAGGTCAGTTTAATTTGAAGTGCTGATTTGAGACTCCAGTCCAGGGATGGGCAACTCCAGTCCTCACGGGCTACCAACAGGTCAGGTTTTCAGGACATCCCTGCTTCAGCACAGGTGGCTAAATCAGTCCTTGCGTCAGCACAGATGGCTCAATCAGAGGCTCAGTCATAGACTGATCCTCTGATTGAGCCACCTGTGCTGAAGCAGGGATATCCTGAAAACCTGACCTGTTGGTGGCACTTGGGGACTAGAGTTGCCCACCTCTGCTCCAGTCTACACTAAGAATCAAAGAGACCGAGTGAGTGTTCACAGGACGGTAATAGGATTCGTTCATCTTTATTCAAGACAGGAACTTGTCGGAGTTGATCTAATCAAGGGAAATGTGTGGGGGCGTTGGGTTTTTATTATCCGGCACAGAAAGGGTTAATACACATGCGCATGGCAGTGGCAGGGGTTGGGGGTAGAGGTGTTGAATGAATGGTGAAGCTTAATTGAAAGATGACAGGGCTGTTTGATTATTCTGTATGGAAATTGTATTGGGGAAGTGATGGCAAGAGACAGAGGGGGGTGGGGAGAGTGATATGAAATGTGTGAGAGAAGGACAAAGTGACAGGGATCATGGAACAAGTGTGACAAGGGGGGAGGGAGAAAGAAAGGGGATAGAAGGGGGGAGAGAGAGGAGGAGGGAGAGGAAGGGAGAGAGAGAGGAGAGAGAGAGGGGGGGGGGGAGAGAAAAATTAGAGGGGAGAAAGGAGAAATATGCACCAATTGTTTGTTCAAATACTGTATATATTTCAATATCACCTCAACTTTCCATGTTTCGCCCTAATCAGACATCTGTGTCTCATAATGCAACAGATTTAAATCCCAGAGAATTATTACTGTGAAACGAAAGGGTTAATTTATTACAGATGTGTGCACTGTCACCTATTTCCCGCGTCTCAGTGATTCGGCGCCAGCGTCACCGATTTTTTTGCATCGGCGTCTCATAGACTTTTAATGGAGCCTGATTCATAACTTCACCTGCGAATCAGACGGTACATTATAGAAATGAAAAGTTGCTGTATGCCTGAGCGCTTTCAGCGTGTGTTGCTTAGTGGGCGACAAGCGTAAGGTCCCACAATGTGTATGAAAGGCAGGGGGTGGGGAGGGGGCTTGTCCCAAAATATATGCAATGCTGCATCTCTCACTAGCTACAGAGTCTTCCTACGTACCCCCTAATGTCCCAGAGGGGATTCAAAGGTGTTGGGGGTAGAACGGGGTCTGTCTCAGTAATGAGACGCCCTAGGTGAGATGTGACACCTTGCAGAGGTGGTGACACCTGGGGGGAGGGGGTCTGAGGTGATTTGGTAGGGGGGAGGAGGGGGGAGAGACGATTCATACATCTCATACACTTCCAGACAAGTGTGAAATATGGTATTGGAAGTGAAGAAAAGGGTGCGGTTAAGTGGCAAAATCTAATGGCGAATTTCCTCGTTCGCTTCACCCAGATTAGGACAGTATCCTCCCGTGCGCCTTATTACTATTACGTTATGGGCATCGTCTTCGGAAAACATTTCCACTCAGAGACCGTAAAGGAAGAGAGAGTGGGGAGGGAGGGGGGAGGTATATATCCCCCTTCTCTTTAAAAAACAAATAAAAATAAAAAGCAGTGGTGCTGTGGGGGCTTGTAGGTAAAACAAAAAGACTAAAATACTGAGTGCTACTGTACATCCAATGTGGCAAAATGCAGAGTTAAATACTTAAATGTTAGGCTGAGTCCACTGTGCCGCTGACCGCGGCCAGCACAATGAATTCAAATCTGTCCGGCAACGCTCACGCGGTGCGCGTGCACCCGTACGCTCGCAGGCGCTTGCCGAGACAGATTCATTTTTGTTTCAGGCGCGCTAAAGTGTCACATGACCTCCTCAACCAATCAGCGACAGTCACTGCTCGGCCACGGCGCCCCCCCCACTCGCGCGTAAAAAAAATAATATGCCGGACAGCCTAGCGCTCATGCTTAGAGTTGGAGACGTCACCGCTCTCGAGCATGAGCACGGTCAGCGGCACAGAAGACGCAGCCTAAGGCTGAGTCCATAGACACTAAGCCCGTGCGGAGGCTGAGGGAAAGCGGGTGCTTTCCCTGGCCTTACTACGCACGCCGTCCGGGGGCGTGTCTATGGGTGGGCCAGTGACGTCACGGAGCTGGTTCGCCCTCATTGGGTGAACCGCTCACGTGAAAGGCCCTAAAATTTGAGTGGCGGCTACGCTTCCGCACGCCTGCGCGAGCCCCAGCTAAAACCGCTCTCATTGCGGCTGCAGGGGCTCAGTGACACGCGTGAGCGCGCCTCAGCATTGACCATGCCCGCGGCCTTAGTATTCTCATGAGTAAGGGTCATTTAGTTAAACCCTTTGGCCAAAGCGGTATAAGCCTGCAAGCCACGGCATGACCAGTATGCAGCCACGTCACGGCATGACCAGTATGCAGGTCCTAACACATATATATGATGTTGTGGGTTCTGGGGTTATAGCTTGCAGGGACTGTGAGTTCATTGACTTGTAGATAAAGAAAGTAGTGGGAGCTCCATAAGCCACCCGCACTGCCGCTGTGTGAAGTCGGGGTGAATGTTCTATGCATGCAAAGTATATGGCCAAGATAAAGGTGAGTTGATGTATTAGGGTTTATGATATGACACAAAATATGATCAAATAAAAAATCGTTCCCCATTGCAAAAAGAATAAAAAAAAATGTACTTAGATTATATTTAAAAGAAAATTGTGAGACAAAATGTTAGTGCTACAAAGTAATATAAACCTTCCTAACATGTGCATCGTATGTGTATAACATGTGCATCGTATGTGTATAACATGTGCATCGTATGTACTGTATGAAGGTCGCTATGGGATTTCAACATATGAAGCATCATTTGTTGATTCAAATTACTTTTGACGCGTCATGTTGAGTGCCCGATAATGTCAATTAAAAGTGAATTTTATATTTTAACTGGTGTCAGTAAATATTTATGATTCGTGGTATATTATTTTTTTTAATGGCCGTACTGTGCAAATGATACATGTTGTTAACCTAAAAAAATGAAACATCAGCGCCGCTTCAAATACATTTTGGGGTGGATAGTAAATTACATTTCTGAATTCAATTACTATTAAGAGTATTTAGATGGGTGTGTATATGTATTATTATGTGTGTATATGTATTATTATGTGTGTGTATATGTATTATTATGTGTGTGTATATGTATTACTATGTGTGTATATATGTATTATTATGTGTGTGTATATGTATTATTATGTGTGTGTATATGTATTATTATGTGTGTATATGTATTACTATGTGTGTGTATATGTATTATTATGTGTGTATATGTATTACTATGTATGTGTATATGTATTATTATGTGTGTGTATATGTATTACTATGTGTGTGTATATGTATTACTATGTGTGTGTATATGTATTATTATGTGTGTATATGTATTACTATGTGTGTGTATATGTATTATTATGTGTGTATATGTATTACTATGTGTGTGTATATGTATTACTATGTGTGTATATGTATTATTATGTGTGTATATGTATTACTGTGTGTGTATATGTATTATTATGTGTGTGTATATGTATTACTATGTGTGTGTATATGTATTATTATGTGTGTATATGTATTATTATGTGTGTATATGTATTACTATGTGTGTGTATATGTATTATTATGTGTGTATATGTATTACTATGTGTGTGTATATGTATTACTATGTGTGTGTATATGTATTATTATGTGTGTATATGTATTACTATGTGTGTGTATATGTATTATTATGTGTGTGTATATGTATTATTATGTGTGTATATGTATTACTATGTGTGTGTATATGTATTATTATGTGTGTATATGTATTACTATGTGTGTGTATATGTATTATTATGTGTGTATATGTATTATTATGTGTGTATATGTATTACTATGTGTGTGTATATGTATTATTATGTGTGTATATGTATTATTATGTGTGTGTATATGTATTACTATGTGAGTGTATATGTATTATTATGTGTGTGTATATGTATTACTATGTGTGTGTATATGTATTATTATGTGTGTGTATATGTATTATTATGTGTGTATATGTATTACTATGTGAGTGTATATGTATTATTATGTGTGTATATGTATTACTGTGTGCGTGTATATGTATTATTATGTGTGTGTATATGTATTATTATGTGTGTGTATATGTATTATTATGTGTGTATATGTATTACTATGTGTGTGTATATGTATTACTATGTGTGTGTATATGTATTACTATCTGTGTGTATATGTATTACTATGTGTGTGTATATGTATTATTATGTGTGTGTATATGTATTATTATGTGTGTGTATATGTATTACTATGTGTGTGTATATGTATTATTATGTGTATATGTATTACTATGTATGTGTATATGTATTATTATGTGTGTGTATATGTATTATTATGTGTGTATATGTATTACTATGTGTGTATATGTATTATTATGTGTGTATATATGTATTATTATGTGTGTATATGTATTATTATGTGTGTGTATATGTATTATTATGTGTGTATATGTATTATTATGTGTGTGTATATGTATTACTATGTGTGTGTATATGTATTACTATGTGTGTGTATATGTATTATTATGTGTGTATATGTATTACTATGTGAGTGTATATGTATTATTATGTGTGTGTATATGTATTATTATGTGTGTGTATATGTATTATTATGTGTGTATATGTATTACTGTGTGCGTGTATATGTATTATTATGTGTGTGTATATGTATTACTATGTGTGTGTATATGTATTATTATGTGTGTGTATATGTATTACTATGTGTGTGTATATGTATTACTATGTGTGTGTATATGTATTACTATGTGTGTGTATATGTATTACTATGTGTGTGTATATGTATTACTATGTGTGTGTATATGTATTACTATGTGTGTGTATATGTATTATTATGTGTGTGTATATGTATTATTATGTGTGTGTATATGTATTACTATGTGTGTGTATATGTATTATTATGTGTGTATATGTATTACTATGTATGTGTATATGTATTATTATGTGTGTGTATATGTATTATTATGTGTGTATATGTATTACTATGTGTATATATGTATTATTATGTGTGTATATGTATTATTATGTGTGTGTATATGTATTATTATGTGTGTATATGTATTATTATGTGTGTGTATATGTATTACTATGTGTGTGTATATGTATTATTATGTGTGTATATGTATTACTATGTATGTGTATATGTATTACTATGTATGTGTATATGTATTACTATGTATGTGTATATGTATTATTATGTGTGTGTATATGTATTATTATGTGTGTGTATATGTATTATTATGTGTGTATATGTATTATTATGTGTGTATATATGTATTACTATATGTATTATTATGTGTGTATATATGTATTACTATGTGTGTGTATATGTATTATTATGTGTGTGTATATTTATTATTATGTGTGTGTATATGTATTATTATGTGTGTATATGTATTACTATGTATGTGTATATGTATTATTATGTGTGTGTATATGTATTATTATTATGTGTGTGTATATGTATTATTATGTGTGTATATGTATTACTATGTGTGTGTATATGTATTACTATGTGTGTATATGTATTATTATGTGTGTATATGTATTATTATGTGTGTATATGTATTATTATGTGTGTATATGTATTACTATGTGTGTGTATATGTATTATTATGTGTGTATATATGTATTACTATGTGTGAGTATATGTATTACTATGTGTGTGTATATGTATTACTATGTGTTTGTATATGTATTATTATGTGTGTATATGTATTACTATGTGTGTGTATATGTATTATTATGTGTGTGTATATGTATTATTATGTGTGTGTATATGTATTATTATGTGTGTATATGTATTACTATGTGTGTGTATATGTATTATTATGTGTGTATATGTATTATTATGTGTGTATATGTATTATTATGTGTGTGTATATGTATTATTATGTGTGTATATGTATTACTATGTGTGTGTATATGTATTATTATGTGTGTATATGTATTACTATGTGTGTGTATATGTATTACTATGTGTGTGTATATGTATTATTATGTGTGTATATGTATTACCATGTGTGTGTATATGTATTATTATGTGTGTGTATATGTATTATTATGTGTGTGTATATGTATTACTATGTGTGTGTATATGTATTATTATGTGTGTATATGTATTACTATGTGTGTGTATATGTATTATTATGTGTGTATATGTATTACTATGTGTGTGTATATGTATTATTATGTGTGTATATGTATTACTATGTGTGTGTATATGTATTAATATGGCCATCCAACAGAAACCTGCAATTTACCATGTTGTAGATTCCTATTGGTCCACATGACCATGCATATAAGGTCATTTCATGTGAAATCTATACATTAAATAAAGTTATGGTGGGTAAAAAAAAAAGTGACAAAAATCCCTCCACCGTACAGTAAATAAAAATCCCACGTGTGAGCACCGTCACGTGTCTCGGACAAGTCTGCAACCCTGTCTTTCCCCATTATCTCCCAGCATACAATGCTTCCACTGCAGCAAGGGATTCTGGGTAATAACAGCAAATAAGCACTCAGTGAGTCACGCTTTACTTCTAATCCATATTTTTTTTTTTTTACTCCTGCCGTATTAGGCCGTGTTTATAGTGGCGGCGCGCATCATGATTTTCAATGAGCGCGCACACAGTATGTGCGACCGCACGCACGAACAACGCGTCCAAGCGCACAATTTGTGAACAAATTTCCCAAAATTGTTTTCCCTGCGCGACGGCCGCGTCACGCGAGCGCTTCAGCCAATGGGGGTGAACCGTCACGGCCACGCCTCCCAATGCCGGCATCGCCCCTCAACACTGCCGGCTCTACTATAAACTAGGCCCAACACAGCTTCACATGTGAACTCTAGTTACAATTGCGAAATCGAGCAACATGGCCATTTTTTGGAAACTTTGGCCCACAATGGCTACATTTCGCCCATTCTAGTGCAACTGCAGCATTTGGGGAAATGACTAGTTCAATCAATTTTGCTATACATTTTGCAAACTGCCATTGCCCACATCCGCCCAACACTAGCGTCCGACAGTAATAATCCCAAATCACAAGCCGAGTCACAAATGGCTACAAAATACCTTTATACTCTGACCCAGAAATGTATATTTTAGCATTAGCAAAACAACCAAAATAATCTGACTGCATTGCAGGCCCTTGTGGTGGTGAAGAGGTTAAACTGCGGTGAAACAAATCTGTAAAAATATGAAACAAGGTTTTTAAAATGCATTTATTGCAAACGGTATAAGGACTTAATCAAGTCAATTTAGTAATTTAAAATCTCTGTTATAAATTAGTATGATGCTGTGCTGGGTTAACGGGTATTACAGAGCGGTGTCTCTGTCTTAATTACATCATTACTAACCTGAGCGTATGATTTTTTTTTTTTTTAAGGCAAGTATTGTTTATTTCAATTAAAGTGAAAAGATATTTATTAGAGAGAAACCAATTATTTCGAAGTCCCGGCACCGTGGTTTGTGCAGGTAAGGGGGTCTGCATTTTTCTGTATATTAATCATTCTGTATATTACCCGATTCTATTGTTAATCCAGTTTTCTTTCACTAAAAAGTGGAACTCGAACTTGTCGATTAAAAAAAATAAAAATGAGTAGGGTTAGTCTGGAATTGTAAACCCCCCCACTGATTATAAAAAAGACTATACATATATATATATATATATATATATATATATATATATATATATATATATATATATATATATATATATATCCATATAACCCAACCTACTACTGCATGACATTTCCATGCAGGCCATTGATTAAATAAAATTGATATATTGGCAGTTGTTTAAAATACTTCCTAATACGCTGCTCACACCTCTGGCACGACACTAGGATTTGAAGACTTCCCATATATAACCAGCGCCCTATATTTCTCATTGCTCTACCCACAGACGCAGCTAATTGTTACATTCTCATTCATTAACATTATCTGCCTCTGTCTAATTAACCAAGGGGGCATGGAAGATTCGTTAGTGACTGTGATGAGGTTTTTATAATTATACTTTCAAAGGATCTTTAACATTTTTTTTTTTTTTTGCCTTTCATAATGAATAATTGCAGGGGAGAGAAGGGGGGTCAGTTTCATGGGGGGAGGGGGTGTGTGTTTGGGAAGGGGAGTACAGGAATTTTGCTTAATTGACACAGCAGGGGTACCAGCTATGCCTTGATAACTAGATGCAGAATTCCCCCCCCCACCATACTTCTTTGGTTGAAGAACCATTTAAAAAGTAGCATCACTGTGTCGTGCTGAAGCAGCATCTCACCCTCCCTGGCAATCAAGGTGGTAAATACATTCGCTTTCTCATCAAATGCCAAGTTCAACGGGTGATGCTGAAGAAGCAGGGGAGCTGTTCATCTTTTAGATACAAACCCTACTTTATAATGAAAGGATTTAGGTCTAGGAAATAAAACGTAATGGTACTCTCGGTCACCAACAACCCCCCCCCCCCCCAACAATGCATTGCAGGCCTATCCGGCAGCGAAGAGGTTAATCGGCTAAAGGGTGGGTCCAGCCTAAGACAAAAGAGAACAAAGGACAGTCCCATGGTCATTACATTATCTGAATTGGATTGCAACTTATATTGTTTTTTATTTATTGAATGTGTATTTTTTTTTTTAATTAGTATTTTTTCAATAACTTTTGGCAAACAAAAGATTCTCTAATGTCTTGCGGTGATAAGACTGTTTGTCAATCATGAAGACGAAGATCAGGAGTGCGCTCCCGATCTTCGCCTTCTGCTCTCCCTATGGACTTGGATTGAGTCCACTTCCGGAGCTGCACCTAATCAAAAGGACCGTGCCAATGTAAGTCACTTCCACTTGGTTTAAGTCACAACGGTATTTGCGTTTGTCAATCCTCCAAGCCACAGGTAGAACCAGTATATGACGCCAAGTGGGACTGAGGCGTTAATCCTCGGTGTGTGGCTGGAGTGATGTTCAGAATGAGCAGGGTTACTATTAGAGAGTTAAAAAAATAAAAAAAATTAATCACATTAACTGGGAAGCCCTGTAATTAATGGCTATTATTACCGCTGCAATTATACCTCTTTATTTAAAAGTCCCTTCCTATCCGCGTGGTTAGAAATGTAATGGTTACCCCCTACAACCTTTTCCCTGCTAGGGAGGGGCTGGACGTGTTAGCTACCCACTTAAAACGAAACGGATTGCAATTAATTAATCAGCAAGTGAGCAGACCTTGGCGCTCGTCGCGGTGCAGTTCCACTTAGCCGAGTGTGTCAGGGGTTGCAGTGTAAGCACTCAGGCACTTCACACCTTTCCTAGCCGGTTTCAACATGGGTTACACCGTTTAATATGGATAACCCCTGAGAGCTGGGAGGGCAGCACATTCTGGCATGGGGAGGGGTTTATATAAAGGGTAAGGAACAGCGTAGCCTGTGTATGTACATGTGTATAGGTCTGTGTGCATATAGTCTTCCTGCATACATTATACATAATTAAATTAGAATTGTTTGTTCCTGTGTAGCGCTGCTAGTTTTTACGTAGCGCTTTACAGAGACATTTTGCAGGCACAGGTTCCTGCCCCGTAGAGCTTACAATCTATGTTTTTTGGTGCCTGAGGCACAGGGAGATAAAGTGACTTGCCCAAGGTCACAAGGAGCCGACACCAGGAATTGAATCAGATTCCCCTGCTCCAAACTCAGTGCCAGTCGGTGTCTTTACTCACTGAATGCGAGCGCGAGTGTAAAGAATACCACTTGTGAGCACATTCACATATCTTAGACAGGTCTGCAACCCTGCCCTTCACCATTATCACCTAGAATACAGTGCGTCCACTGCAGCAAGGGATTCTGGGAAATGACACGCAAATGGCCACACGTGTCACATTTTGGCTGAAATTCATTTTTACATGGAACCCTTATAAGCAAATGCCCGCTGTTCACACAGCTTTTAAGCACAGCATGGGATTAGATGCAAAGCCAGTCAAACCACTCACAGACCGCCGTTTCGACTTTTTGGGTCTCATCAGTGTAAGGTTGGTTGTACTGGCTATGCAGTATTCAAGGCTGGTTAGGTTTACCATACACATTTTAAGTTATGGTGTGTGTTTATGTGTATATATATATTTTTAAATCTGTATCAGTGTGTACGTTTAATACATAGGTGTGTGTGTGTATATATATATATATATATATACACACACACACACACACACAATTCTGTGTGTCAGCCCAGTGTGGGTCGTAGGGCCCTGGTAACCTGCCTGTCCCAGCCTGACGCTGAGCACACCGCTTCCCATTCACACCCATCAGATCTCTAGCACAGAGCAGAGAGGTTAATTGCCCTGTCCCTTTCTATGTCCCACGCTCTGTGTTGTGGCAACATAATATGCCCTGTGCTGAAAGAGAGAAGGGAGCAGGATAAGGAGGGGGCTATCAGGCTTTATCCAAGACCCTCTTACACTGAACACAGTTGGCTTGCAATAGGCGCCATGCTTAATTTATGCCTTTGATGTCCTCTCAGTGGATATAAAAAGGGGGGATTGTATGGGCTGCGGCTTTAACCCTTTACACACAGTCCAGTAGGAGTTTAAAACTTGCTTTCCAGCGGGCTCTGATATTACAGCAATGAGCCCCTTGTCATACACAGCCCTGCCACTGCACTTCAGTTCTAACCCGGGGACAGCACTATGGGACTGAACAGGCTAAACCCTTAAAGGCTGTAGGTGGGGGGTCTTGCAGCGCCTGAAAGTTTAAAGCCAGAGACTCATGTTTCCAATAAAGTGATAGCACTCAGCATCTTTAAACGCCTTGTCAGGGATGAGGTTAAGACGGAGAGGCGGGGGCTTGGGGTAGCATTACAAATTTAACGGGGTGAAGTCTTATTCAGAGTAGCTTGTTCACACCCGGTGTCTTTTTGTGTCCGTTTCCATTCTGGTTGTAATTTTGTTCACTCCAGCAAGAAAAAAAAGCTGTTAAATCCCCTTTATGGGACCCCCACGTATAAATCTCCTTTCAGTGACCCCCACCGCCTTATCCCAGTGCACAAAAGGGCAGACACAGAATGACAGGGCTACTCTGTGAATGTGTGTGTGGTGGGGGGGTAGGAGGAGAAAAAGGGAGATTAAGGAGAGCGAGATCAAGGAGAAAGGGAGACTAAGGGGGAGAGAGAGAGGACAAGGAGAAAGAGAGACTAAGGGGGGAGAGAGAGGACAAGGAGAAAGAGAGACTAAGGGGGAGGGAGAGGACAAGGAGAAAGGGAGACTAAGGGGGGAGAGAGAGAGGACAAGGAGAAACAGAGACTAAGGGGAGAGAGAGGACAAGGAGAAAGGGAGACTAAGGGGGGAGAGAGAGGACAAGGAGAAACAGAGACTAAGGGGGGAGAGAGAGAGAGGACAAGGAGAAAGGGAGACTAAGGGGGGAGAGAGAGGACAAGGAGAAACAGAGACTAAGGGGGGAGAGAGAGAGAGGACAAGGAGAAAGGGAGACTAAGGGGCGAGAGAGAGAGGATAAGGAGAAATAGAGACTAAGGGGGGAGAGAGAGAGGACAAGGAGAAACAGAGACTAAGGGGAGAGAGAGAGGACAAGGAGAAAGAGAGACTAAGGGGGGAGAGAAAGAGAGAGGACAATGAGAAAAGTACACTAAGGAGAGAACTAGGAGAAAGAGAGGGAGATTAAGGAGACAGAACAAGATGAAAGAGACAGATTAAGGCGAGAGAGAACAAGGAGAAATTGAGGCAGATTAAGGAGAGAGAGAGAACAAGGTGAAAGAGGCAGATTAAGGCGAGAGAGAACAAGGAGAAAGAGAGGCAGTTTAAGGAGAGAAAGAAAACAAGGAGACCGGGTTAGAAAGAGATAGGGAAGAGAGGAGGTAACAGGGATAGGGTATGAGGGAGACTAAGGGGCTTATTCTATAAGATTTGAAGCGTCCAGCCGCACTGCTATCGGGCAGAAACTCCCAATTAAGTCAATGGGAGTTTTGGGGCCGATCACAGTATGATCATCTAAATCTGAGTTTACTGAATAAACCCCCATGAAGGGAAACAAAGGGGGAGAGCGCAGGTAGCGATTAAGGACGGGCACGTTCGCAGGTTCAAAATCTAAAACGTTGTTTTCATTGTTCGCTTCATTTTTTTCGGGTTATTTTTTTATTTTTACAAACTGGTTGAACTTTAAAAAGAAAAAACAAAACACTTTGTAAAAATAAAAAATAAATAAAAAATAAAATAAAAATTGGACGTTCGAAAAACTTAATTAAAATCCAAAACCCGAGGGAAAGTGCCCCTCCTTGGCAGAGATTAACAGGCGTGAAGAGAGAAGGAGGGAAGGAAGGAAGGAGGAGAGATTAAGAAGAGAAGCAGGAGGGAGAGAGAGTGCAAAACAGAAACAAGAGGAAGAGAAATGGGAGATGAACGGAGAAAGTGATGTGGGCCGCAAGTGCTTCTCTGCACCAGTAGTAAGGGGCCAAGCGTGTTCTCACTACTGAAAAGGAGGAACATGCTCTTGATAGCAGATCTCGGCATAGTAACTCCAGAGTATCTTTGGACCGGCCCAACCGGAAGGTTCCTAGTGCAATCCTGATCAAACACATAGTAACGGATTACTAATTGAGCGGCCCAAAGTGTGTGCCAGAGAGGAGCATTCGATATGAGGCATTACTGACTCTATGCAAGAGACTGTCACTTTATCCCTTACTATGGGTCACGATGGTGACGTCCGCGGTGTGCCCACTGGCGCTAATATGCAAAACGGGGTGTTCCTCACAGAGCTGCGTTAAACCCGACGCAGAGACTGTAAAGTATCAAGTGACTTCGGAGTATATACCTCCCCCCCCCAAATGAAACACTCCCTTATACAGCGCGTAGAGAGACACATGCACAAAACTCAACACACCTGAGAAATGTGCTGATTGAGATGTGCAAAGTGTATTCAAATGATTTACAGTCACGGATTTCCCAGGTGTGTAAAGTTTTGTGCGCGGGTATTTCCCCGCATGCTGTATAAAAGGAGTGAGGTTTATAAATCACTTTACAAAGCGCGTGCGTGCCATAGTGCCCAACAGGTGACCTAAGGATGTTATCGCAACTGGTTGACTGATATATACAGTATATATAATACCACAGGGCCAGCACGTCCATTAAGCGAACCTAGGCGGCTGCCTAGGGCGCAAAGGCCCTAGGGGCGCATTAATAATAAGCGCACCCCCGATAGCTACACCCAGCGGCGGATTTACACTTGCCTGTGCCTGCCGCCTGCTCCTCCTTCAGAATCCAGCATCAAATGACGCCGCAGAACGTCACCAACGTCTGTGTGTCTCTGTCTCTGTCTCTCTCTGTGTCTCTGTCTCTGTCTCTGTCTCTCTCTCTCTCTCTCGTGGGTTTCAATAAAAAACACAAAAAATAAATAATGGAATTTGTTGCTTTCCCTGTGCTGGAGAGGATTTTTGTCACACTGATTTGAATGAAGCTGATCTGTTCTTCAGTACCGGGAAGTTGCTGCACAGTATTTATTGAACAGAGAAGCAGCTGACAAAGCAAGAGGAGAAAATCGCAAGAGATGCATTTTGTTGACAGAGAGAAATAGGTTGATAGGTGAAAAAAAAGCTAAGAGGAGAACAGAGAGAGGGAGAAAGGGAGATAGAGAGGAGGGGAAAAAGAGAGGAGAGGAGAGAAGGGGGGAGGAGAGGAGAGAAGGGGAAAGAGAGAGAGATTGAAGGAGAGAGAGAGATTGAAGGAGATGGAGGGACTGAAGGAGATAGAGAGAGGGGGGGATGTAGACAGAAAAGATAAAGAAGGGGAAAAGAAGGGAGGGAGATGGGAGGGAAAGAGAGAGAAAGATAGGGAGGGTGAGAGAACAAGCAAAAAGGTTGAGAGAGAATATGAGTAAAAAGTGGTATATTCTCATTCTCTCTTACACTGTAGAGAATTGGGAGAGAGATCACCCAACTGAACTACAGAAACACCCCCGCTTCAGCTTAATATAATGTAGTAGTAGGAACGTGAGGGTGCTTATTGGGGCAACACGACTAATGACAGCGTAGAAGGAAAATAACCCCAATTCTTAGCACCCACTCACTGAACTTGGATGTCGTGTGGAAAAATTGAAATATAGGTTATTAGACATAACCGATAAAATAAAGGGCTTTAAAATATTTGAGCGTTCCCCCAACCTTCTTTTTTAGTTTTTTTTACAACCACATTTCTCTTGGATTTTTCCTGTGTATTTACCCCCCCCCAACAAAAACAAACAAACACTGTGCGTTGTGCACATGTCTAGCTGCACACAGGTCTCCATACATGGTATTTGTGAGGAGCTGGGCACCCCCCTCATCACCCTATAAGCCAAGAGAGGGAACAGCTTTCACTGCTCACACAGGGCACAAAGCCATCTCTAACAAAGCAGGAGGAGAAGCAATTGTTTCACTCCACCTTCCCTCATCCTACCTATCCAGAACAAATGAACCCTTCTCACCCCCAAACCTTTGTACAAACTGCTCTACAGAGACCATTGACAAAGCACCAAGAGATCTCTTTCAGAGCCGGGAACAGACTGGAGGGGGGATTCTGATTATCTTTGTACAGGGGCGTGATGGGATTGTGTCTTCTTATAACAAGGTCTCCTCTGGTAGGATGGGGTGCTAGCGAATTGTGGAGGAGATGTTCTTATAAGGGGGTTATCAGAAGACAAGAATGTATTAAATAAGTGGAGCACAGAAGGGCAGGGAGGGGATGTTGTTATAAGGGGGTTATCAGAAAACAAGGATTCAATACAGAGAGAAGAGCACAGAAGGGCTGTGAAGGTTTGTTGTTATAGTGAGTTATTTTAAAACAGGGTTTGATCATAGATGGAATAGCACATACGTGCCATGTGATGTTCTTATAAGAGAGTTATCTGGAAAAAAATTTGATCACATAGAGAAGCATCTAAGGGTGATCTTATTACATTACTATATAATAGGCACACTATAAATAAGTAAAACAATGTCTCTTAATAAAGGCTCCAGAGTGTAGCCAAACTGTTGGGCCAATAAAACTCTCTAATCATTTTGTCTTTGTCCCTCGATGGCTGGGTCACGTGATGGCCGGTACAAGCAATGAGGCAACGAACCGCTCACGTGACGTCACGGCCACGCCCCCCCCCCGTCGCCTTAGACCTCAGTGCAGATTTCGCGCGAGCGACAGGCGCGCGATGTCATGCGCGCGGCTACTACAATCGCGGCCTTGAGCAAGTCTCTTGTGATGAGTACTCTGGGGAATGTCAGAGGAACGTTGTGTGCTGCTTGTGGTGATGTGGTCCTGTCTTTACCACACGGGGTTCAAATGTATATCTGCAAACACAAGTGCGAGAAAAAATGTCCAAGAACATAGCACAACAGGTTTAATAATTAAAGCAGGATTGAATAAAAATAAATCTGTGTGGGACAAGAACGCACATTTTAAGTGAAACTTCTTTGTCTTTTGTCACAAACTGTATTTGTGCTGGGGTTGTTTTTTGGTTGTTGTTTGCGACGCGCTCATGACCACGTGTGCGCACGTGCACGGCTATACCCGTTTTTGAGTCTGTGCGCATGCGCTGAATGGGCCGGACATTTCTGCGCATTCAAGAGGAGCGCATGTACGCAGCGATGGCCGTTCCTGCGCATGCGCCTGACGCCGTGGGCTCCTGCTCATGAGCGCAGTAACGGGCGTTGATGTCCGCAGTCACAGCTGCTACAGACCCCGCCCCTGTCTGAGTCCCCCGGCCCGGAGCCGCCCCCACTCTCTCCCAACCTTGCTGCCTGCCGATTGTTTGGTGAGGGCGGTCAGTCAGAGCTGTCCTGTGGGAGGTAGTAAGATAGCGGCCCGGGCAGCAGCAGTGTGCGGAGCAGGGATAGAGGAGGCCAGACCTGGGGAGCCAGAGCACAAGACACAGGGTCTAGTCCTGAATGGGGAGAGAGAGCGTGTGTGTGTTCCTCCTGGTGGAAGCTGGCAACACCGACGGCCTCTTCTGTCAGCAGTGACATCACGTCCGTCACCGCAGACTTCCGTCTCCATCAACTCCATTCACTGCCAGCCAATTTTCCTCATGCGGTAGGTGTGCCCAAAGAAGTTTCACTTCAAAAAGTTTACAATCACAATCCATTATCTATGTAGTAAGCCTTAAAATAAAAGATCCATAACTGGTGAGTCCGTGAACTGTCGGTACTTTCCCCCAACCGGCGTCTGCCTCAGTGTCTGCTCCGGCGCCTCTTGGGATACTCGAGGGGGCTGGTGAGCATTGCGAGGTTAGATGCGTGACGTCACTGCTCTCACCCAAATCCAACAGGACTTACTTCAAATATTAACGGATTGTGGGTAAACTTTTTTATTCTTCAATCCTGCTTTTAATTTATTAAACTTGTTGGGCTAAGTTCTTGGGCGTTTTTTTCTGCAGATTTATATATGTAGGTGACAATAAGCATACCACATGTATTGGCGAATACACGCATCACAAGAGATACAAACTCATACATTACCCAGGGCATCACATCAGGGTGACGAAGGTTCTGCAGGAGGGCCGAAATGTTGGTTGTTTGGTACTCCCAAATACTTTATTTTATTCCAATTACCTGCGTGCTGCGGTCTTCCTTCATCCAGTCCACTGTCGTGACTGCTGTCTTGGGTGATGTATGAGACACAGACACACACACACACTAAAATCATCAACATCATCTTCAGCCCTCGTCTCCCGACTGCTGGATAAAGCCTCCTAATGATCTCCCAGGTACTGCAGTTACAGCCTCTCTTCTCCACGTCGCTCCAACACATTTTCTGATTTCATCCTCCCATCTTACTTTTTGTCGTCGTCTTGGTCTTTCGTTATCCCTTGGAATCCAGTTTAGTAGCATCTTCGTCCAACAATGGTCATTTCTTCTTGCGATATGTCCGGCCCACTGTCATTTCATTTTTGCACCCTTGTGATAATATCTGCGACGTGTGTTTCAAACATATATATATATAAATATATATATATATATATATATATATATATATCAAATTAGATATGAGAAGTTACTATAAACAAGAATTCAGAGGTCAACCAGGAGGTTTGGAGATGTCATAAAGAGGGGTGTGGGGGGGGGGGTTCTTGTTCTAAGGGTTTCTCTCATACACAGGTGTTAAAATGCCATACAAGTAGAAGTGCTGTGCTTCATGGCTGGAGGACACAGCCCTTAAACACATGGGGTCCTATATACCAATTGTCGCAAACTGCTTTTTGGGGTACAAAATTGGATCACTGAAATCTCATTTTAAATAGCACTTGTGTGCTATTTACCAACCTAAAATGTATCCATCAGTGCCAAAAATGTAGTTTTTACATTATTTTGGCGCATGTTAATGGCCAGCGCTGGGAATACAGCTGTTAATGGGATGTACTGCAAAAAAGAGAAAGTTTCTGGGCGGCAAAAAAAAAGGGAGAAATTGCATCAAAATGGTCCTTTAAGTTCAATTTGGCGTAAAAGTCTGATAATAGTGGTGGCACACCATTAGATAGCAACATATCAACCAAAAACTGTCTCTGATGCAGTGCGGAAGTCTCAGTATACAGATTACCAACATTTGCTCTAAATAATAATATGGTAATAATTTAACATTACAAGTTATAATATTCAACATGCGGGATGCGTCAAATTTCATTTCAAATAACAACATATGCGTCTTGTGGATGAAGTCGTCATACAGACGTACATTTTTTGGAAGGTTTGTATTACTTCTTAGCACTGCAAATGGACACACAAGGAAATTGAAAATAACATCTTTGTACATAGGCTCCCCAAAAAAGAGGCACAAATTAGGATTTTTATGGTGTTCTTGTTACAAGTGGGTCTTCCTATAACATATGTAACCCTCCTTACCCGGCTCTTAAGGAGTTTAGATCAGGTGACTATGTACATGGCTTGGCTCAGTTTCTCACACCTTGTCAGGGTGCCGGATCCATGCAGGCTGGGTGTAGATATGCTGATGGAATAATGATGGGCGCCAGGAACTTTTGTAGTACAGACAAGAGCTTTATTAACAGCCATTGATACTGCTCTTCACACTTCGACACTTCACTCTACTCACAGTTCTGACATATTTACAGTGCTTGTACTATTTGCTGCTTCCCTCGGCAACGCTCTTAATACGCTAGGGAGGTACTTAGGCTGGTTTCTCTTTGGGTTAGCTGAATCGTCCCTCTTCTGTATAGTGTCCAACATGTCCCATTACTAGTGAGCCCCTCGCGGGCTTTCGACGACACAATTTCCTCAGGATCAAGATCCCACGGACTGCCACTTCTGGGCAGACTGGGTCTGAGTTAGCTACGGACCTTTCAATTGGGCCAATTAGACGAAGCTCTGGGGAAGCTCTCGAGTATTGGCTTCCTCGTATCTGAACAAATGGATTCACCAAAGCCATTGCTACTGACGCTATCTGTGTAGGGCACTTCCCCTGAGATGGAACGCGAGTCGGCGGAGGAAAAGAAAGAAGCAGAGACTCGTCACAAGACGGTGAGAACGGGCAGCTGTTGGAACAGACCAGGTGCGCCATTAACTAAGACTGGGTGGACATGCCCGCTGTCTTCAACAGTCTGCTGGCGACTCATTCACCACCCTCCCTTTAACCCCTTCGCTGCCAGGGGGCGCTGCAATGCATTGGCAACGAAGGGGTTAACAGTGGATGTATCTCCGGAGGCCTGGCTATGGTTAGATAACACAATACAAGTGACACACACACACACACACACACACACACACACACACACACACACACACACACACACACACACACACACACACACACACACACACACACACACACACACACACACACACACACACACACACACACACACAACAGTGTCTTATCTCTGCTCCCTTAGCTACCTTTTATCTGCTTATAGCGTGAGAATTATCTCAGCAAATGCTACATTCATTTAGTACCCGGGAAGGAGGTGGAGGGGGGGTGGGGAAGGGTTATTTATTCATACCACGCCATCATAACAAATAGTCCAGCTCTCGCTCTGCAGACTGTCGCACAGCCTCCTCCTGCAGCCCTCTGCAGAGCATTACGCATGCTACTGCAGAGCGTTGCACAGACTTGTCCAGTCAGGGACTGGCAGAAAGTTGCCTATATGCTACAAAAGTTCAGCAGAGCATCACTTAGCCATGCTAGCTAAAGAGATCTGCAGAGCATTTCTAAGCCTGTCACTTTACGGCAGAGCATTACATAGCCGTGCTAGCTAGAGATCTGCAGAGCATTTCTAAGCCTGTCACATTACTGCAGAGCATCGCTTAGCCGTGCTAGCTAAAGAGATCTGCACAGCATTTCTAAACTGTCACTTTCCTGCAGAGCATCGCTTAGTCCAGGCTGCCTAAAGAGACCTGCAGAGCCTCACTTTGCCTAGCTTGTTCATTACGGTACCCTCGTAGAGCGCCGGCGCTGTGCTTTAACCAGCAGACCGCGGCAGCCATACTTGCGTGCACACAGGCGCGGCGTAGGCTAATAGACGGCACAGCGGGGCGAGTGTGTGTTTAGAACTGCGTTCGTTATGGGGAATTGACTCTCCTGGTGTGGGCAGTTAGCTTTAATTGCAAACGGTTTTCCCATCATCCCTCTCACCCCCTGCAGCTCGCACGGCACATTGGGGCTTCTGTAAATCCCCGGCCCTACTGACACCGTTCAAAATATATTCTCTGATTTTTTTTCTCCTTCTTTCGTCACTGTCAAATCCTCACGTGGTTTTGAGCTCGAGAAAAATATTGATGCAAACTCATTGGTTGTGGGGCTTTTTAAAGATGGCCACCATTGTGAATTTGGTTATCCCAAATAAGAATCACCTTTTCTTCTTCCGCAACCCTCTCTCCAGTTATCCCTCCTTTTCTCTTCATTCTTTTCTTCTAAACTCTGTTCTCCTCCTCTCCCCTTCCCTCTCTTCCTCCTCTCCCCCTCTCCCTTCCTCCTCTCCCCCATCCCTTCCTCCTCTCTCCCTATCCCTTCCTCCTCTCCCCCTATCCCTTCCTCCTCTCCCCCTATCCCTTCCTCCTCTCCCCCTATCCCTTCCACCTCTCTCCCTCTATCCCTTCCACCTCTCTCCCTATCCCTTCCACCTCTCTTCCTATCCCTTCCTCCTCTCTCCCTTCCTCCTCTCTCCCTCCCACCACTCTCCCCCTCTCCCTTCCACCACTCTCCCCCTCTCCCTTCCACCACTCTCCCCCTCTCCCTTCCACCTCTCCCCCTCTCCCTTCCACCACTCTCCCCCTCTCCCTTCAACCATTCTCCCCCTCTCCCTTCCACCTCTCCCCCTCTCCCTTCCACCACTCTCCCCCTCTCCCTTCCACCACTCTCCCCCTCTCCCTTCCACCACTCTCCCCCTCTCCCTTCCACCACTCTCCCCCCTCTCCCTTCCACCACTCTCCCCCCTCTCCCTTCCACCACTCTCCCCCCTCTCCCTTCCACCACTCTCCCCCTCTCCCTTCCACCACTCTCCCCCCTCTCCCTTCCACCACTCTCCCCCTCACACCACCCTCCCACTCTCCCTTCCACCACTCTCCCCCCTCTCCCTTCCACCACTCTCCCCCCTATCCCTTCCACCACTCTCCCCCCTCTCCCTTCCACCACTCTCCCCCCTCTCCCTTCCACCACTCTCCCCCCTCTCCCTTCCACCACTCCCCCCCCTCTCCCTTCCACCACTCTCCCCCCTCTCCCTTCCACCACTCTCCCCCCTCTCCCTTCCACCACTCTCCCCCCTCTCCCATCCACCACTCTCCCCCTCTCCCCCCCCCTCTCCCTTCCACCTCTGTCTCCCCCTCTCCCGCCTCTCCTTCACTAGCTCTCTTGTGGTACCCGCTTTATCTCCTCGTGTTTTCCTGCGGCCGAGCAGATAAAGGACACATCTTCGCTCTGCTTCTCCCCAGGATAAAACTCCTTCCCTGTTCCTGCAGATAAGAGATAGTGTGACCAGTCACAGACCCCCCCCCCCCACCTCTCCTCGAGACCCAAATCCGAGAAGAGCTTCGGTGTTCTCTACAGAAGACAAACCAAGCGATTTAACCACTTGACCACTGAGAAACCACAACCAATTACTCTCAAATTGTCGAACTTCAGTGATCAGGGGGGAAAAAATGGCCTCAGCCCTTGGGTATTCTCAGTGCTGGAATTGGCTTTGTGGCGTCCCTAAGAAGGAATATTTTGTGCGGGTTTTCGCCCGCATGTTTACATAAAAGTGATCTTTCGTTAACCCTTTCGCTGGCATGGGGGGGCACCGGCCGGGTTATGTTTTCCTCTTGTGCAAAACGCTATTGGAGAGCAAAAGGGTTAACCCTTTTTTCTTTTCTTTCCAGGGTTTATCCTGACCATAGTGAAGTTATCCAGTGGTTTTTGATTTTAGTAAAACATTTTTTTTGTCTGGGACTGTTTAAAAATGGCGGCCGGTTTGATTTTTAGAACTCCGGGCGACTTTGGATTCTGTGCTGCTATTCGGATTGTCATCTCAGTTAAGTGGGAGATTCAAAGACTATCCCAACTACTGAGCGTCTCCCCTTTATATTGGATCTGGCTCCCCCCACTAAGAGAGTCCACACTTCCAGACACTGAAGGGCAAGACAGGGGAGTCTAAAGTCTGTTGGTTCAAATGTGGAAGGAGCAGGGACTCCAAGGAGAAGTAGAGATGAGGGTGGAAGTTAGAATGACATGGTGGTTTGGGGGAGAGAGTGAGAGGGGGGGGGGGAAATAGGATGGGGGAGAGAAAGGAGGAGAGAGAGACAGGAAGAGAGAGAGAGACACAGGAGGAGAGAGAGAGAAAGACGGGAGGAGAGAAAGAGAGACAGGAGGAGAGAGAGAGACACAGGAGGGGAGAGAGAGACAGGAAGAGAGAGAGAGAGACACAGGAGGGGAGAGAGAGAGAGAGACAGGAGGAGAGACAGAGACAGGAGGGAGAGAGACGGGAGGGGAGAAAGACAGGATGAGAGAGAAAGACAGGAGGAGAGAGAGAGAGAGACAGGAGGAGCGAGAAATGGCAGAGCGAGACCCAGAGAGAGAGGGGGCAGGGGGGAATGGTAATAGAGACCTAAATAAATGGGAGATAGTAGCGAGTGGGACAGAGTTGAGCAATAGCGAGCGGCAGAGAGAAAGCGAGACAGATTAAGCAGGAAATGAAAGCATTTTGCCATAATTACTTTAAGAGGTGCAAAACTTGATGGGTTTCACGCGAATTCCATTCTAATCCCATCTCCAATCTAATCCCAGCTGCCTCTTTCACCTCCCATATAATCCTACATCGTAACAGTGCTGTGTCCTGTGATAAGTTTATCACTCCACACACAGCTCAGTCACCACACCTTAGGCTGAGCTTATAGTGCCGGCTACATTAACGGCGTCGCGACCATTGACGTCACCCGTCGCAAAAGTTGTAATTCCGTGTTTGCGCCGTCGCTGGCTGCAAGCGGCGGTGACGTCAGGCAGAGGCCATGTGATTGGCTTATTGCAGTCACGTGGTGCGGCCGTCGCGGTAAATATCAAAATCTATTGACTTCAGCGATGTTGGTCGCTGTGTTGCGGTCGCGCCCACTATAGGCGCACGCCACGGATTACATCTACTTGCTTTGATGCTGCGCGCCGTCACTGTAGTCGGCACTGTACGTGCGGCCTTACTCTGCTATTCCAGTTCTGTAGTATTCATTCCTACCACCAACACTACTCCAATGCTTCCCTTGGGCTCCTCTGCTATTCCAGTACCATCCTCACCCACCACCTGCACCGCTTCATCACTGCAACTCAAACCTGCACTCCATCTCACTACTATTCCAGTATTATCCTCACCCACCACCTGCACCGCTTCCTCACTGCAACTCAAACCCGCACTACATCTCACTACTATTCCAGTATTATCCTCACCCACCACCTGCACCGCTTCATCACTGCAACTCAAACCCGCACTCCATCTCACTACTATTCCAGTATTATCCTCACCCACCACCTGCACCGCTTCCTCACTGCAACTCAAACCCGCACTCCATCTCACTACTATTCCAGTATTATCCTCACCCACCACCTGCACCGCTTCCTCACTGCAACTCAAACCCGCACTCCATCTCACTACTATTCCAGTATTATCCTCACCCACCACCTGCACCGCTTCCTCACTGCAACTCAAACCCGCACTCCATCTCACTACTATTCCAGTATTATCCTCCCCCACCACCTGCACCGCTTCCTCACTGCAACTCAAACCCGCACTCCATCTCACTACTATTCCAGTATTATCCTCACCCACCACCTGCACCGCTTCATCACTGCAACTCAAACCCGCACTCCATCTCACTACTATTCCAGTATTATCCTCACCCACCACCTGCAGCGCTTCCTCACTGCAACTCAAACCCGCACTCCATCTCACTACTATTCCAGTATTATCCTCACCCACCACCTGCACCGTTTCCTCACTGCAACTCAAACCCGCACTACATCTCACTACTATTCCAGTATTATCCTCACCCACCACCTGCACCGCTTCCTCACTGCAACTCAAACCCGCACTACATCTCACTACTATTCCAGTATTATCCTCACCCACCACCTGCACCGCTTCCTCACTGCAACTCAAACCCGCACTACATCTCACTACTATTCCAGTATTATCCTCACCCACCACCTGCACCGCTTCCTCACTGCAACTCAAAGCCGCACTACATCTCACTACTATTCCAGTATTATCCTCACCCACCACCTGCACCGCTTCCTCACTGCAACTCAAACCCGCACTACATCTCACTACTATTCCAGTATTATCCTCACCCACCACCTGCACCGCTTCCTCACTTCAACTCAAACCCGCACTACATCGCACTACTATTCCAGTATTATCCTCACCCACCACCTGCACCGCTTCCTCACTGCAACTCAAACCCGCACTACATCTCACTACTATTCCAGTATTATCCTCACCCACCACCTGCACCGCTTCCTCACTACAACTCAAACCCGCACTACATCTCACTACTATTCCAGTATTATCCTCCCCCACCACCTGCACCGCTTCCTCACTGCAACTCAAACCCGCACTGCATCTCACTACTATTCCAGTATTATCCTCACCCACCACCTGCACCGCTTCCTCACTGCAACTCAAACCCGCACTACATCTCACTACTATTCCAGTATTATCCTCACCCACCACCTGCACCTCTTCCTCACTGCAACTCAAACCCGCACTCCATCTCACTACTATTCCAGTATTATCCTCACCCACCACCTGCACCGCTTCCTCACTGCAACTCAAACCCGCACTACATCTCACTACTATTCCAGTATTATCCTCACCCACCACCTGCACCTCTTCCTCACTGCAACTCAAACCCGCACTCCATCTCACTACTATTCCAGTATTATCCTCACCCACCACCTGCACCGCTTCCTCACTGCAACTCAAACCCGCACTACATCTCACTACTATTCCAGTATTATCCTCACCCACCACCTGCACCGCTTCCTCACTGCAACTCAAACCTGCACTACATCTCACTACTATTCCAGTATTATCCTCCCCCACCACCTGCACCGCTTCCTCACTGCAACTCAAACCCGCACTACATCTCACTACTATTCCAGTATTATCCTCCCCCACCACCTGCACCGCTTCCTCACTGCAAATCAAACCCGCACTCCATCTCACTACTATTCCAGTATTATCCTCCCCCACCACCTGCACCGCTTCCTCACTGCAACTCAAACCTGCACTACATCTCACTACTATTCCAGTACCATCCTCACCCACCACCTGCACCGCTTCCTCACTGCAACTCAAACCCGCACTACATCTCACTACTATTCCAGTATTATCCTCCCCCACCACCTGCACCGCTTCCTCACTGCAACTCAAACCCGCACTACATCTCACTACTATTCCAGCATTATCCTCACCCACCACCTGCACCGCTTCCTCACTGCAACTCAAACCCGCACTACATCTCACTACTATTCCAGTATTATCCTCACCCACCACCTGCACCGCTTCCTCACTGCAACTCAAACCTGCACTACATCTCACTACTATTCCAGTATTATCCTCACCCACCACCTGCACCGCTTCCTCACTGCAACTCAAACCCGCACTACATCTCACTACTATTCCAGTATTATCCTCCCCCACCACCTGCACCGCTTCCTCACTGCAACTCAAACCCGCACTACATCTCACTACTATTCCAGTATTATCCTCCCCCACCATCTGCACCGCTTCCTCACTGCAACTCAAACCTGCACTACATCTCACTACTATTCCAGTATTATCCTCACCCACCACCTGCACCGCTTCCTCACTGCAACTCAAACCCGCACTACATCTCACTACTATTCCAGTATTATCCTCCCCCACCACCTGCACCGCTTCCTCACTGCAACTCAAACCCGCACTACATCTCACTACTATTCCAGTACCATCCTCACCCACCACCTGCACCGCTTCCTCACTGCAACTCAAACCCACACTCCATCTCACTACTATTCCAGTATTATCCTCACCCACCACCTGCACCGCTTCCTCACTGCAACTCAAACCCGCACTACATCTCACTACTATTCCAGTATTATCCTCCCCCACCACCTGCACCGCTTCCTCACTGCAACTCAAACCCGCACTACATCTCACTACTATTCCAGTATTATCCTCACCCACCACCTGCACCGCTTCCTCACTGCAACTCAAACCCGCACTGCATCTCACTACTATTCCAGTATTATCCTCACCCACCACCTGCACCGCTTCATCACTGCAACTCAAACCCGCACTACATCTCACTACTATTCCAGTATTATCCTCACCCACCACCTGCACCGCTTCCTCACTGCAACTCAAACCCGCACTACATCTCACTACTATTCCAGTATTATCCTCACCCACCACCTGCACCGCTTCCTCACTGCAACTCAAACCTGCACTACATCGCACTACTATTCCAGTATTATCCTCCCCCACCACCTGCACCGCTTCCTCACTGCAACTCAAACCCGCACTACATCTCACTACTATTCCAGTATTATCCTCACCCACCACCTGCACCGCTTCCTCACTACAACTCAAACCCGCACTACATCTCACTACTATTCCAGTATTATCCTCCCCCACCACCTGCACCGCTTCCTCACTGCAACTCAAACCCGCACTACATCTCACTACTATTCCAGTATTATCCTCACCCACCACCTGCACCGCTTCCTCACTGCAACTCAAACCCGCACTCCATCTCACTACTATTCCAGTATTATCCTCACCCACCACCTGCACCGCTTCCTCACTGCAACTCAAACCTGCACTCCATCTCACTACTATTCCAGTATTATCCTCACCCACCCCCTGCACCGCTTCCTCACTGCAACTCAAACCCGCACTACATCTCACTACTATTCCAGTATTATCCTCCCCCACCACCTGCACCGCTTCCTCACTGCAACTCAAACCCGCACTACATCACACTACTATTCCAGTATTATCCTCCCCCACCACCTGCACCGCTTCCTCACTGCAACTCAAACCCGCACTACATCTCACTACTATTCCAGTATTATCCTCCCCCACCACCTGCACCGCTTCCTCACTGCAACTCAAACCCGCACTACATCACACTACTATTCCAGTATTATCCTCCCCCACCACCTGCACCGCTTCCTCACTGCAACTCAAACCTGCACTACATCGCACTACTATTCCAGTATTATCCTCACCCACCACCTGCACCGCTTCCTCACTACAACTCAAACCCGCAATACATCTCACTACTATTCCAGTATTATCCTCCCCCACCACCTGCACCGGTTCCTCACTGCAACTCAAACCCGCACTACATCTCACTACTATTCCAGTATTATCCTCACCCACCACCTGCACCGCTTCCTCACTGCAACTCAAACCCGCACTCCATCTCACTACTATTCCAGTATTATCCTCACCCACCACCTGCACCGCTTCCTCACTGCAACTCAAACCCGCACTACATCTCACTACTATTCCAGTATTATCCTCCCCCACCACCTGCACCGCTTCCTCACTGCAACTCAAACCTGCACTACATCGCACTACTATTCCAGTATTATCCTCCCCCACCACCTGCACCGCTTCCTCACTTCAACTCAAACCCGCACTACATCTCACTACTATCACAGTATTATCCTCACCCACCACCTGCACCGCTTCCTCGCTGCAACTCAAACCTGCACTACATCGCACTACTATTCCAGTATTATCCTCCCCCACCACCTGCACCGCTTCCTCACTGCAACTCAAACCCGCACTACATCTCACTACTATCACAGTATTATCCTCACCCACCACCTGCACCGCTTCCTCACTGCAACTCAAACCCGCACTACATCGCACTACTATTCCAGTATTATCCTCACCCACCACCTGCACCGCTTCCTCACTGCAACTCAAACCTGCACTACATCTCACTACTATTCCAGTATTATCCTCACCCACCACCTGCACCGCTTCCTCACTGCAACTCAAACCCGCACTACATCTCACTACTATTCCAGTATTATCCTCCCCCACCACCTGCACCGCTTCCTCACTGCAACTCAAACCCGCACTACATCTCACTACTATTCCAGTATTATCCTCCCCCACCACCTGCACCGCTTCCTCACTGCAACTCAAACCCGCACTACATCTCACTACTATTCCAGTATTATCCTCCCCCACCACCTGCACCGCTTCCTCACTGCAACTCAAACCCGCACTACATCTCACTACTATTCCAGTATTATCCTCACCCACCACCTGCACCGCTTCCTCACTACAACTGAAACCCGCACTACATCTCACTACTATTCCAGTATTATCCTCCCCCACCACCTGCACCGCTTCCTCACTGCAACTCAAACCCGCACTACATCTCACTACTATTCCAGTATTATCCTCACCCACCACCTGCACCGCTTCCTCACTGCAACTCAAACCCGCACTCCATCTCACTACTATTCCAGTATTATCCTCCCCCACCACCTGCACCGCTTCCTCACTTCAACTCAAACCCGCACTACATCTCACTACTATCACAGTATTATCCTCACCCACCACCTGCACCGCTTCCTCACTGCAACTCAAACCCGCACTACATCTCACTACTATTCCAGTATTATCCTCACCCACCACCTGCACCGCTTCCTCACTGCAACTCAAACCTGCACTACATCTCACTACTATTCCAGTATTATCCTCACCCACCACCTGCACCGCTTCCTCACTGCAACTCAAACCCGCACTACATCTCACTACTATTCCAGTATTATCCTCCCCCACCACCTGCACCGCTTCCTCACTGCAACTCAAACCCGCACTACATCTCACTACTATTCCAGTATTATCCTCCCCCACCATCTGCACCCTTCCTCACTGCAACTCAAACCTGCACTACATCTCACTACTATTCCAGTATTATCCTCACCCACCACCTGCACCGCTTCCTCACTGCAACTCAAACCCGCACTACATCTCACTACTATTCCAGTATTATCCTCCCCCACCACCTGCACCGCTTCCTCACTGCAACTCAAACCCGCACTACATCTCACTACTATTCCAGTACCATCCTCACCCACCACCTGCACCGCTTCCTCACTGCAACTCAAACCTGCACTACATCGCACTACTATTCCAGTATTATCCTCACCCACCACCTGCACCGCTTCCTCACTGCAACTCAAACCCGCACTACATCTCACTACTATCACAGTATTATCCTCACCCACCACCTGCACCGCTTCCTCAATGCAACTCAAACCCGCACTACATCGCACTACTATTCCAGTATTATCCTCCCCCACCACCTGCACCGCTTCCTCACTGCAACTCAAACCCGCACTACATCTCACTACTATTCCAGTATTATCCTCACCCACCACCTGCACCGCTTCCTCACTACAACTCAAACCCGCACTACATCTCACTACTATTCCAGTATTATCCTCCCCCACCACCTGCACCGCTTCCTCACTGCAACTCAAACCCGCACTACATCTCACTACTATTCCAGTATTATCCTCACCCACCACCTGCACCGCTTCCTCACTGCAACTCAAACCCGCACTCCATCTCACTACTATTCCAGTATTATCCTCACCCACCACCTGCACCGCTTCCTCACTGCAACTCAAACCCGCACTACATCACACTACTATTCCAGTATTATCCTCCCCCACCACCTGCACCGCTTCCTCACTGCAACTCAAACCTGCACTACATCGCACTACTATTCCAGTATTATCCTCCCCCACCACCTGCACCGCTTCCTCACTGCAACTCAAACCTGCACTACATCGCACTACTATTCCAGTATTATCCTCCCCCACCACCTGCACCGCTTCCTCACTTCAACTCAAACCCGCACTACATCTCACTACTATCACAGTATTATCCTCACCCACCACCTGCACCGCTTCCTCACTGCAACTCAAACCCGCACTACATCGCACTACTATTCCAGTATTATCCTCCCCCACCACCTGCACCGCTTCCTCACTGCAACTCAAACCTGCACTACATCGCACTACTATTCCAGTATTATCCTCACCCACCACCTGCACCGCTTCCTCACTGCAACTCAAACCCGCACTACATCTCACTACTATCACAGTATTATCCTCACCCACCACCTGCACCGCTTCCTCACTGCAACTCAAACCTGCACTACATCGCACTACTATTCCAGTATTATCCTCCCCCACCACCTGCACCGCTTCCTCACTTCAACTCAAACCCGCACTACATCTCACTACTATCACAGTATTATCCTCACCCACCACCTGCACCGCTTCCTCACTGCAACTCAAACCCGCACTACATCGCACTACTATTCCAGTATTATCCTCACCCACCACCTGCACCGCTTCCTCACTGCAACTCAAACCCACACTACATCTCACTACTATTCCAGTATTATCCTCACCCACCACCTGCACCGCTTCCTCACTGCAACTCAAACCCGCACTACATCTCACTACTATTCCAGTATTATCCTCCCCCACCACCTGCACCGCTTCCTCACTGCAACTCAAACCTGCACTACATCTCACTACTATTCCAGTATTATCCTCACCCACCACCTGCACCGCTTCCTCACTGCAACTCAAACCCGCACTACATCTTACTACTATTCCAGTATTATCCTCCCCCACCACCTGCACCGCTTCCTCACTGCAACTCAAACCCGCACTACATCTCACTACTATTCCAGTATTATCCTCACCCACCACCTGCACCGCTTCCTCACTGCAACTCAAACCCACACTACATCTCACTACTATTCCAGTATTACCCTCACCCACCACCTGCACCGCTTCCTCACTGCAACTCAAACCCGCACTCCATCTCACTACTATTCCAGTATTATCCTCACCCACCACCTGCACCGCTTCCTCACTGCAACTCAAACCCGCACTACATCTCACTACTATTCCAGTATTATCCTCCCCCACCACCTGCACCGCTTCCTCACTGCAACTCAAACCCGCACTACATCTCACTACTATTCCAGTATTATCCTCACCCACCACCTGCACCGCTTCCTCACTGCAACTCAAACCCGCACTACATCTCACTACTATTCCAGTATTATCCTCACCCACCACCTGCACCGCTTCCTCACTGCAACTCAAACCCGCACTACATCTCACTACTATTCCAGTATTATCCTCACCCACCACCTGCACCGCTTCCTCACTGCAACTCAAACCTGCACTACATCTCACTACTATTCCAGTATTATCCTCACCCATCACCTGCACTGCTTCCTCACTGCAACTCAAACCCGCACTACATCTCACTACTATTCCAGTATTATCCTCACCCACCACCTGCACCGCTTCCTCACTGCAACTCAAACCCGCACTACATCTCACTACTATTCCAGTATTATCCTCACCCACCACCTGCACCGCTTCCTCACTGCAACTCAAACCCGCACTCCATCTCACTACTATTCCAGTATTATCCTCACCCACCACCTGCACCGCTTCCTCACTGCAACTCAAACCCGCACTACATCTCACTATTATTCCAGTATTATCCTCACCCACCACCTGCACCGCTTCCTCACTGCAACTCAAACCCGCACTACATCTCACTACTATTCCAGTATTATCCTCCCCCACCACCTGCACCGCTTCCTCACTGCAACTCAAACCCGCACTACATCTCACTACTATTCCAGTATTATCCTCCCCCACCACCTGCACCGCTTCCTCACTGCAACTCAAACCCGCACTACATCTCACTACTATTCCAGTATTATCCTCCCCCACCACCTGCACCGCTTCCTCACTGCAACTCAAACCCGCACTCCATCTCACTACTATTCCAGTATTATCCTTGCCCACCGACATGGTAGAGTAAGCAGGGAGAGAGCTCTATATAGCGGTATCTCAGTCTACAATGGATCCCCTCCTATCCCACTACTGATCTATCCCACTGCCACAGTAGGTCTCTTGCTGCTACCTCTCCTCTCCCAATATCTACACATCACTTCCACTGCTTTCTAACCCTGCCCTGCACCTCTTCTGCAATTCCAGCACTGGGCTCTCCCATCCGCAAACCACAGCCCTCTCTGCTATATCACTACTGCCCTCTGCCCCCCAGCAGATCTGTCGCTGTATGTTAGCCCTGCAGCTCCCTCTGCTGTACACCTGCACGGAGACACTAACACAGACAGGTGCACAGCAGGACAGGATTGGGGTACTGCAGGCTATTCTGCAACATGCAATATGTATACATTTACATATATGTACACATAATACAAACACACAAATGTGTATTTATGTATGTGTGCGTGCGTGCGTGCGTGCGTGCGTGCGTGCGTGCATGTGTATTTATTTATAAAATGTTTTACCAGGAAATAAAACATTGACAGTTACCTCTCGTTTTCAAGTATGTCCTGGACACAGAGTTAAGATGAATATATATATATATATATATATATATATATATATATATATATATATATATATTATAAATCAACACACACGTGTATATCCATATCTCGGAGAAGGCACTCCTATAATTAACAAAGCCAAGGTGTCACGGATGAGTGAGTGTGTTCAGCATATAAGATAATAGATCCAGCACAATTGGAGTTTACAATATAGGTGAATCTATTAAGTGGCTTGATAAATTCACCTATATTGAAAACGGCAAGTGTGCTGGATCTACTCAGAGACACGTTCAAAGCAGTGAGATTTACAGTATTATCTTCACATTTCAGACCACACTGAAACATTGAGCTAACACAATCTCACTATGTTTAACATAGGAGTGCCTGTCCTGTTTTGCTTTTTGTGTACTTTTTGGACGCTACGAACACTTTTTTTTATCTTTATTCCATTTTTTTTATTTTACGAGTGCCCTGTGTCTGATATATATTATAATATATATATGACAGAAAACACAAAGTATACCGCATCAACACTATTAATAATGGTGGCCCAAAAACTGTCCTGAATTTATGATAAGATATCAAAAGGCAGTGGTGCTCAAGGATAATTAACGAGAAAGTATCCTTATAATGAAGCACACGGGCATACCAGAGATAGAATTAGTATAACAAATGTATTATTATAAAAACAGGGGGAGAGAAATATATAAAAGAGGAGGGGGACTCACAACTGACAATACATATATACCATGAGGACAAAGGCACATAAATTGGTCAAAAGATCACCAGTGGCTATTCCAAATATGTTCAATCCAATGAGTAGGTGGCTCTATGACAGGCACTGTTCTATAAAGTAACACATTCTGCAGAACTGTGAATAATGGGTAAAGATATGCCTATAGTGTACCCTAGATTCACATGGAGACAATATTGCCTAAAGTAAGAACAAGGAATCCAGGACAAGAGCATGTATCACAATATTGTACAATTATGATACATCACCACAATCTGGCAGATTGATGAAACCAAAAAACGAGTTGCAGAGGCCTCTTGTGATGGAAAAAGTCAGGGGTCCCCCTCCACAGACTCCCACTCCAACGCGTTTTCGACAAACAGTCTTCTTCGGGGAGGGGAGTTGTGGGGAATGAGCATAGTATTTATAGTGGAGTCAGGGAGTTTGAAATTCAAGTTTCGCGCCAAAATCAGGTCAAAAACAGCTGAAAGGTATGGTAATAATGAAGAGGGGCGTAATCGCGGTGGTACGACTGACGTGTGTTCAGCATATTGCCTTTGTCCTCATGGTATATATGTATTTTCAGTTGTGAGTCCCCCTCCTCTTTTATATATTTCTCTCCCCCTGTTTTTATAATAATACATTTGTTATAATAATTCTATCTCTGGTATGCCCGTGTGCTTCATTATAAGGATACTTTCTCATTGTGACAAAGTAAGGAAACAAACGTATAATCTGACACTGATCGACAGAAGAGCCATAGAATCACTAATGGCCAACCACAACATAACAATCAAACCTGCGGACAAGGGAGTAGCAGTGGTCATAATGAACACCACAGACTTCCTGCGGGAAGCACACAGACAACTCTCTGATGCAAAGTATTACACCCAACTGCAGGAGGATCCAAATAAAAAATACATGAGAGAACTCAACGGGATCATTAAAACACTCCCGACCCACACAAGAGAACAAATTCTGGACCTGATACCAGCTAACCCAAAACCTGGCACATTTTACATGCTCCCTAAAATTCACAAAGAGGGTAACCCTTTTTATCTCTGGATCTGGCACACTGACTGAGAATATTTCTGGCTGGGTGGAGGGCATTCTAAAACCACTTGTCAGGAACACACCCAGCTATATCCAGGATACCACCGACCTGCTAAAGAAAAACTTAATGCCATTGCCCCCTCCCAACAGGAACACTACTAGCAACCATGGATGTAGAGTCACTTTATACAAACATCCCCCACGAGGATGGGATTTCAGCCTGCAGATACTGTCTGGGACCGCAGGAGCCACTCACAGCGACAGTGACTAAATGCTAAACTACTTCACATTTGGAAATGACACATACCTCCAGACAACCGGGACCGCTACGAGTACTCGGATGGCGCCACAGTATCTGTTCTGCGCAAAACTGGAAAGTGACTTTCTTGCCACCGGTCTCTTGAAACCCCTTACATACCTTTGGTACATCGATGACATCCTCCTGATTTGGACCTCTGGTGAACAGGACCTCATACAGTTCCATGAGAACTTCAATACGTTCCACCCGACCATCAACCTCAAACCCATCCATTCCCCGGACGAAGTACATTTCCTAGACACCACCATCACCATAAAGAACAACCAACTACAGACTTCTGTATACCGCAAATCTACAGACAGAGCCAGCTATTTGAGGGACAACAGCTTCCACCCCACACACACCAAGCATGCAACCATCTACAGTCAAGCCATACAATACAACCGGATATGCTCCGACAGAGCAGACAGAGGCCAGCGGATTACAGCCTTGAGATCGGATTTCATAAACTGTGGATATAACCATAGAATTGTAGACCAGCAAATCCACAAAGCCACCAGAATACCAAGAAGTGATCTCCTTGAATACAGACAGAAAGAGACAAGCGACAGGTGACCTTTGGTGGTCACATATAAACCACACCTAGAAGCCCTACGCAAGATCGCCAGGGAACTACAACCCATTCTCCAGGAAGATACAAGGCTGCAACAGGTCTTCCTTGAAACACCCTTATTATAATACAGACAACCTCATAATCTCAAGAAAATGATGGTGAGGAGTAAAGTATTCAACAGTAGAACTGAATGCGGGACAAGACCATGCCAGACGCAAGATGCAAAACCTGCGCAATGCGCCACACAGCAGGCACAATACAAATACCACACAGGAATCTGGGGTACACAATCAGAGGAAGGTTCACCTGTTCCTCCAGCAATGACGTGTACCTCATCATGTGCATGAAATGCCCAGGGGGCTGCTACTACATCACAGCATCACACGCGGAACCAGAGATAGTCCTGTCGGCAAACATTTCTCTGACTCTGGCCATAAGATGAACGATTTGAAGGTAGCCATACTCAAAGGTAATCTTGGAACACCGAAAGAGAGACGGTTGCATGAACACAAATTTCTGCAACTGTTCGGGACACTTAGCGGTGGCCTAAACAGAGACCGCAGCTTCTACCCTGACACAAGAGAACGCTCTTCCCATGACTGCTAAAGGCCATTTCTATACATACTGCGCTATATGAATGCACACACAGTTGTCTCTTACACATACAAATGTACAATGTAATTCTATCCCTATATACCAATAGGGACCACATAGTATCTACACACATTAATAGTAATGCAACACCTTCTTACATTTCCACACCTACCCACACCATTGGTATACACTCCCACTCAACACACCTTTTGTAAAGCGCTGTATACACTGTGGGCGCTTTATAAATGAATACTTGCACACATACTCTTACATCACTAACATTCAGGGCCCATTTGACACATTAAGTCATAAAACTCATACTGCACAGGGGGAGAGATTGGCTTCAGTCACAGATACATTCCAGGATGCAGTTTGTAAGTAAAAAGCTCTCTTGCTTTATTCAGTGTAACATCGCCGGAAGAAGAGATCAGTGTATCTTGAAAGCTTGCACAAATAAAAGCATTTCGTTAGCCACAGAACGGTATTGTCTATTCATTTTTGATTATTAAGCTTGGCAAACACGGTACAGATACATACATACATACATACATATATATATATAGTTATGTTTAGATTATAATTTTTTTTCTGGAAAGTACCACATTTAGACGAATGACAAAACCCCAGGGTTAACCTTTTAAGTGCCGGGGGAGCCTGCTTAATAGGATGTGGCGGGGGAGAGAGAGGGGGTGATAGGGTGTGTGTACAGATTTGTCCTGCCCTTTGAGGGTAAGAGAGAGGACAATTGTGTGGCGTCCCCCGGGGAGTTGTCCCCAGCCTGCTGCGAGCTGGTAAACAAAACGATTTTGCCGAGATCTGAACCAGCGGCTCACGCAGATAGCGCTAATCCCTGCGGCTTTGATCGGAGGCAGAGGGGGGCCGAGGGGGAGCATTATGCTGATGCTGACCCACACATGTCTCTCTCTTGCTAAGGCCACAGCGACTTCCCACAGGAGCAGCTACAGCGGGACATGCCTTCTCTTAAAGCCCAAATTATCAGACAGGCCGGCTAGAACGTCAAAGCGCTCAACATCTTTATATTCTCCCCCCTTCGCTGCCGGAGGGGCCTGCACCTCAGTGCAGAGCAATGTGTTGCAGGCCCAACCGGAAGGGCTAACAGCAGTTTAATAATGGAAAGGTTTTCTTTTTTAAGAGGTAATTTTAGGAACCCACATTGACTTTCTTGTCTTTCATCACCCCTCACTCTCCTCTTTATGAACCACTTTCTTCTCCCCTCTTTTTCTCTCGCCCCCTCACTCTTCTCGCCCCATTTCCTTTCCGCTCATTCTCTCCCTTCATCCTGTCTTCACCTTTCCTCTATTACGCTACCAGTCTCTCCATCTTCTCTCTATGAATATATTTTTCTCTCGCCAGCTTCTCCTTTCTCCCCCTTTCTCTCTTCCCCTCCCACTCTCCCTTCTCTCTCCCTCTCCTCTCCCCACTTTCTCCGGATTTTTCCTCTCTGCTTGCTTCTCCCCCCCCCTCCCTTCTCTCTCTCTCTCCTTGCTCAGCTTTCTCTCACTGAGCAGTAAAACTGATTAACCCCGGGTCATCCCCCTCTCTCCCGCTCCCCATCGCTCCCAGCTCTTCTCCTCTCCTCTGATTTACATGCTGTGTTCCGCTCAGCACATTTGCATATGATTCTACGCCGGGATTTGTGTTTTAAAGGGACTGTACGCGTGGCCCAAAAAAAAAAAGATGCAGGGAAAACGCAACGAGCATGAATTAAGTAAGAGGCAGTGAGCTGGCGGTGCAGAGGGTGTCAGTACTGAAAGATCTGGGGCAGTCGGTCTTGGCTAATATTTTGCAGGTGCACACTTATTTGGGGGGGGGGGGGGTGGGGCGTGGAGGGGAAGAAATGCATTGCAGGGTGATGTGACATCTGTTGCTGGTGCCTCCAGCACTGAATAGGTTAACCCCACCGATACACACACACACACACACACACACACACAAACCGAGCAGTGCACACAGAACGTGCTCACAGACCCACGCATGCTTATATACTGCAGATATTGTAATCCTGGTCTCTTATTTCTTATAGGGCCTGTTTGCATGTTTCCTTTACTGATGAAGGTCTCAGTGTGAGACCAAAAGGTCGATGTGCTTATAAATATGTACGTTTATTTTCATGTCTGTTGCCCGGTACATATTATTGCCATGCTTTGTGTGTTGTGCTGCATACACAGACTCTTAGCACCTCTGCAATTTCTGCTTCCACACGTTCCTTTTATTGGGAGTGTGGAAGGATATATAGAATTGCTAGTGTAATGCAACAATGTGTTAAAAGGCCATTGCTGTGGGTGTAGGGGAGCAGGGAGAAACACGGGCTCCAGTAACAGCACAGATAGCAATGTCCCACTGGAGGTTTCAGTTGCTGTGTGCAGGGTGGGGACATTTGAGGAATAGTAGTGGATGTAGGGAGTGTTGTTGTTTTTTTTGGAAGGGGGGGTCATAAACTCTTACAGTGCCAGTGACAGCTGAGAGCACCTAACCGGTTTGAATTTGGAGGTTAGCGCTGGAATAGAAGGGAACGCTGTGGCATAAGATCTTGGTGTTTTTGAAGAAAATTGTGGGAGGCTACAGTAATGGTACAGCGGTGCTGTGTCAGCACAGGAATAGCAGAGCAGGATGGAGATGTAGTGACAGAGCTGTGTGTGTGTGTGTGTTGCGTCAGTATAGGAATAGCAGAGCAGGATGGAGATGTAGTGACATCTGTGTGTGTTGAGCTAGCACAGGAATAGCAGAGCAGGATGGGTTGTAGTGACAGAACTAGGTGTGCTGGGTCAGTATAGGAATAGGAGAGCAGGCTGGAGATGTAGTGACAGAGCTATGTGTGCTAGGTCAGTATAGGAATAGTAGGGCAGGATGGAGATGTAGTGACAGAGCTGTGTGTGTTTGGTCAGCACAGGAATAGCAGAGCAGGATTGAGATGTAGCAACAGAGCTGTGTGTGCTGGGTCAGTATAGGAATAGCAGAGCAGGATGGAGATGTAGTGACAGAGCTGTGTGCGTTGGTCAGCACAGGAATAGCAGAGCAGGATGGAAATGTAGCGACAGAGCTGTGTGTGCTGGGTCAGTATAGGAATAGCAGAGCAGGATGGAGATGCAGCAGATGGATCATCACTAAAATAGCAGAGCAGGATGGCGATGTAGTGACAGAGCTGGGTGTGTTGGGTCAGTATAGGAATAGCAAAGCAGGATGGAGATGTAGTGACCGTGCTGGGTGTCTTGGGTCAGCACAGGAATAGGAGGGCAGGATGGGGATGTAGTGACAGAGCTGGGTGTGTTGGGTCAGCACAGGAATAGCAGGGCAGGATGGAGATGTAGTGACAGAGCTGGGTGTGTTGGGTCAGTATAGGAATAGCAGAGCAGGATGGAGATGTAGTGACAGAGCTGGGTGTGTTGGGTCAGTATAGGAATAGCAGAGCAGGATGGAGATGTAGTGACAGAGCTGGGTGTGTTGGGTCAGTATAGGAATAGCAGAGCAGGACAGAGATGTAGAGACAGAGCTGTGTGCGTTGGGTCAGTATAGGAATAGCAGAGCAGGATGGAGATGTAGTGACAGAGCTGTGTGTGTTGGGTCAGTATAGGAATAGCAGAGCAGGATGGAGATGCAGCGATGTAGCAGATGGATCATCACCGGAATAGTAGAGCAGCTCTGCTCCCCATGACCCCTCACTGGATGATCGGGGGAGATGGGGTCCCCAGAGCTGTGAAGGTAGTCTGCCCCCCACCCTGGGGGAGCGCCACACGTTGACAGGAGGCCAAAACCATTTAACATCTCATCAGCCATCGGGCAGGCAGCATCCCTGGTCCGTCTGCGGGCAGCTGTCACCGTGGCAACGCTGGGGCTCAATTTCACAAATGTCACATTGCGTTAGCATCTTCACACTGCTCCCCCGACCTGTCCCAGCCCCGCTCAGGAGATCCTGCATGCTGACTGCAGCCTTATTAACCCTTCACTGGCAGAGACCTCACTCCTACAGATCTTTCTCTATCACTCCTAGTTACACCGAGCTCTCTCGCATCTAGTTACACAGAGTTCTCTCACTCCTAGTTCCTCCGAGCTCTCTCGCATCTAGTTACACAGAGTTCTCTCACTCCTAGTTCCTCCGAGCTCTCTCTCACGCTCCTAGTTAAACTGAGCTCTCTCTCATGCTTAGTTACAATGAGCTCTCTCTCACGCACCTAGTCAGATGGAGCTCTCTCTTGCTCCTAGTTACACGCTCTCTCACACTCCTAGTTACACTGAGCTCTATCTCTTGCTCCTAGTTACACCGAACTCTCTCTCCGCTAGTTACACAGAGTTCTCACACTCCTAGTTACATGGAGCTCTCTCTCACACGCCTAGTTACAGAGCACTCTCTCTGCTAGGTACACAGAGCTCTCTCTCTTGCTCCCGGTTACACAGAGCTCTCTTTCTGCTAGTTACACGGAGCGCTCTCTCTTGCTCCTAGTTACACAGAGCTCTCTCTCTGCTAGTTACACGGAGCTCTCTCTCTCTTTCTGCTAGTTACACAGAGCTCTCTCTCTTGCTCCTAGTTACAGAGCACTCTCTCTGCTAGTTAGACGGAGCTCTCTCTCTTGCTCCTAGTTACACAGAGCTCTCTCTCTTGCTCCTAGTTACACAGAGCTCTCTCTCTGCTAGTTACACGGAGCTCTCTCTCTGCTAGTTACACGGAGCTCTCTCTCTTGCTCCTAGTTACACAGAGCTCTCTGCTAGTTACACAGAGCTCTCTCTCTGCTAGTTACACGGAGCTCTCTCTCTTGCTCCTAGTTACACAGAGCTCTTTCTGCTAGTTACATGGAGCTCTCTCTCTCTGCTAGTTACACGGAGCTCTCTCTCTCTTTCTGCTAGTTACACAGAGCTCTCTCTCTCTTGCTCCTAGTTACAGAGTACTCTCTCTGCTAGTTAGACGGAGCTCTCTCTCTCTTGCTCCTAGTTACACAGAGCTCTCTGCTAGTTACACAGAGCTCTCTCTCTTGCTCCTAGTTACAGAGCACTCTCTCTGCTAGTTAGACGGAGCTCTCTCTTGCTCCTAGTTACACAGAGCTCTCTGCTAGTTACACAGAGCTCTCTCTCTTGCTCCTAGTTACACAGAGCTCTCTCTCTTGCTCCTAGTTACACAGAGCTCTCTCTCTGCTAGTTACACGGAGCTCTCTCTCTTGCTCCTAGTTACACAGAGCTCTCTCTCTGCTAGTTACACGGAGCTCTCTCTCTGCTAGTTACAGAGCTCTCTCTTGCTCCTAGTTACACAGAGCTCTCTCTGTGCTAGTTACACAGAGCTCTCTCTCTTGCTCCTAGTTACACAGAGCTCTCTCTGCTAGTTACACAGAGCTCTCTCTCTGCTAGCTACACAGAGCTCTCTCTCTGCTAGCTACACAGAGCTCTCTCTCTTGCTCCTAGTTACACAGAGCTCTCTCTCTTGCTCCTAGTTACACAGAGCTCTCTCTCTTGCTCCTAGTTACAGAGCACTCTCTCTGCTAGTTACACGGAGCTCTCTCTCTTGCTCCTAGTTTTACAGAGCTCTCTCTCTGCTAGTTACACAGAGCTCTCTCTCTGCTAGTTACACAGAGCTCTCTCTCTGCTAGTTACACAGAGCTCTCTCTCTTGCTCCTAGTTACATAGAGCTCTCTCTCTTGCTCCTAGTTACACAGAGCTCTCTCTCTTGCTCCTAGTTACACAGAGCTCTCTCTCTTGCTCCTAGTTACACAGAGCTCTCTCTTTTGCTCCTAGTTACTCAGAGCTCTCTCTCTTGCTCCTAGTTACACGGAGCTCTCTCTCTTGCTCCTAGTTACACGGAACTCTCTCTCTTGCTCCTAGTTACACGGAGCTCTCTCTCTGCTAGTTACACGGAGCTCTCTCTCTCTTGCTCCTAGTTACATGGAGCTCTCTCTGCTAGTTACACGGAGCTCTCTCTCTTGCTCCTAGTTACACTGAGCTCTCTCTCTGCTAGTTACACAGAGCTCTCTCTCTGGCTCCTAGTTACACAGAGCTCTCTCTCTTGCTCCTAGTTACACAGAGCTCTCTCTCTGCTTGTTACACGGAGCTCTCTCTTGCTCCTAGTTACACAGAGCTCTCTCTCTTGCTCCTAGTTACACAGAGCTCTCTCTCTTGCTCCTAGTTACAGAGCACTCTCTCTGCTAGTTACACGGAGCTCTCTCTCTTGCTCCTAGTTACACAGAGCTCTCTCTCTTGCTCCTAGTTACACAGAGCTCTCTCTCTTGCTCCCAGTTACAGAGCACTCTCTCTGCTAGTTACACGGAGCTCTCTCTCTTGCTCCTAGTTACACAGAGCTCTCTCTCTTGCTCCTAGTTACACAGAGCTCTCTCTCTTGCTCCTAGTTACTCAGAGCTCTCTCTCTTGCTCCTAGTTACACAGAGCTCTCTCTCTTGCTCCTAGTTACTCAGAGCTCTCTCTCTTGCTCCTAGTTACTCAGAGCTCTCTCTCTTGCTCCTAGTTACTCAGAGCTCTCTCTCCTGCTCCTAGTTACTCAAGAGCTCTCTCTCTTGCTCCCAGTTACCCAGAGCTCTCTCTCTCTTGCTCCTAGTTACTCAGAGCTCTCTCTCTCTCTTGCTCCTAGTTACACAGAGCTCTCTCTCTCTTGCTCCTAGTTACTCAGAGCTCTCTCTTGCTCCTAGTTACACAGAGCTCTCTCTCTCTTGCTCCTAGTTACACAGAGCTCTCTCTCTTGCTCCTAGTTACATGGAGCTCTCTCTCTTGCTCCTAGTTACATTGAGCTCTCTCTCTTGCTCCTAGTTACTCAGAGCTCTCTCTCTTGCTCCTAGTTACACAGAGCTCTCTCTCTCTTGCTCCTAGTTACACGGAGCTCTCTCTCTTGCTCCTAGTTACTCAGAGCTCTCTCTCTGCTAGTTACACAGAGCTCTCTCTCTGCTAGTTACACAGAGCTCTCTCTCTTGCTCCTAGTTACTCAGAGCTCTCTCTCTGCTAGTTACACAGAGCTCTCTCTTGCTCCTAGTTACACAGAGCTCTCTCTCTGCTAGTTACACAGAGCTCTCTCTCTGCTAGCTACACAGAGCTCTCTCTCTTGCTCCTAGTTACACAGAGCTCTCTCTATTGCTCCTAGTTACACAGAGCTCTCTCTCTTGCTCCTAGTTACAGAGCACTCTCTCTGCTAGTTACATGTAGCTCTCTCTCTTGCTCCTATTTTTACAGAGCTCTCTCTCTGCTAGTTACACAGAGCTCTCTCTCTGCTAGTTACACAGAGCTCTCTCTCTCTTGCTCCTAGTTACACAGAGCTCTCTCTCTGCTAGTTACACAGAGCTCTCTCTCTTGCTCCTAGTTACACAGAGCTCTCTCTCTTGCTCCTAGTTACACAGAGCTCTCTCTCTTGCTCCTAGTTACACAGAGCTCTCTCTCTTGCTCCTAGTTACACAGAGCTCTCTCTCTCTTGCTCCTAGGTACACAGAGCTCTCTCTTGCTCCTAGTTACACAGAGCTCTCTCTTTTGCCCCTAGTTACTCAGAGCTCTCTCTTGCTCCTAGTTACTCAGAGCTCTCTCTCTTGCTCCTTGTTACACGGAGCTCTCTCACTTGCTCCTAGTTACTCAGAGCTCTCTCTCTTGCTCCTAGTTACACAGAGTTCTCTCTCTTGCTCCTAGTTACTCAGAGCTCTCTCTCTTGCTCCTAGTTACACGGAGCTCTCTCTCTTGCTCCTAGTTACACTGAGCTCTCTCTCTGTTGCTCCTAGTTACACGGAGCTCTCTCTCTTGCTCCTAGTTACACGGAGCTCTCTCTCTGCTAGTTACACGGAGCTCTCTCTCTTGCTCCTAGTTACACTGAGCTCTCTCTCTGATAGTTTCACAGAGCTCTCTCTCTTGCTCCTAGTTACACGGAGCTCTCTCTCTGCTAGTTACACAGAGCTCTCTCTCTTGCTCCTAGTTACACAGAGCTCTCTCTCTTGCTCCTAGTTACACAGAGCTCTCTCTCTGCTAGTTACACGGAGCTCTCTCTCTTCCTCCTAGTTACACAGAGCTCTCTCTCTTGCTCCTAGTTACACAGAGCTCTCTCTCTCTTGCTTCTAGTTACAGAGCACTCTCTCTGCTAGTTACACGGAGCTCTCTCTCTTGTTCCTAGTTACACAGAGCTCTCTCTCTTGCTCCTAGTTACACAGAGCTCTCTCTCTTGCTCCTAGTTACACGGAGCTCTCTCTCTGCTAGTTACACGGAGCTCTCTCTCTTGCTCCTAGTTACACAGAGCTCTCTCTTGCTCCTAGTTACACGGAGCTCTCTCTTGCTCCTAGTTACACAGAGCTCTCTCTCTTGCTCCTAGTTACTCAGAGCTCTCTCTCTTGCTCCTAGTTACTCAGAGCTCTCTCTCTTGCTCCTAGTTACTCGGAGTCTCTCTCTTGCTCCTAGTTACTCAGAGCTCTCTCTCTTGCTCCCAGTTACTCAGAGCTCTCTCTCTGCTAGTTACACAGAGCTCTCTCTCTCTCTCTCTGCTAGTTACACGGAGCTCTCTCTCTTGCTCCTTGTTACTCAGAGCTCTCTCTCTCTGCTAGTTACACTGAGCACTCTCTCTTGCTCCTAGTTACACGGAGCTCTCTCTCTCACGCCCCTTGTGCAGATCCTTTTTTGTTAGCGTGCAGGCTAAATGAGCAGTCTGCCCATTACTAGCCCAGCCCAGGCTCTTACTATTTAACAGAATCTGTGTCATAAATATGGACAATGGGACTTTTAATTAAATAAGCAGCTCATAACGGCCCCCGGGCCTAACAGTCTTTGGTTTAAATATGATTCATCGGACACCGGCTCCTCACTTTCTCACCGTCAGGGAGCGCCCATATCGCCACAGAGCTGGCGCGTGACAATGCCCTGGGAGTTCCGTGGCATGCCACTGGTTGACCTTGCCACGGTCCCGCCGTGTCACTTAACCCCTTCGCTGCATGCAAGGCACTGAAACACACAACTCCGCTGCCACTTCTTTATGGGCACTATTTCAGTTTCCACACGGGTACAAAAGTGGAACATATATAAATATAAAAATACTTTAGAGACACATCCAGGCCAGGAAATATACTTTAAACATTTTAAAACCAGCAAATCTTTCCCTATTGAGCCACTGAAGTTGTAAAATAAATCCACGGTGCGTATTACCTGATGTTTACTCCACTCCTACAGTATGCAGGTATAATTAACCTCTTGGCTACCACAGGGGCCAGGAATACAATGCTGCGGGGTCACTTTGCCAATAGAGTTCAGTGAGCAGACGAAGGGTTAATACAGTCCAGTGGTTTCAAATGCAAAGGCCAGCATTGTCACATGACCGCTTCAGTGGGTCCGTAATGCATGGAGTGGGACCCGCCACCTTGATGTCCCCCTGCCAATGAGGTCCCGCACATGTAGAGGTCCCACACTGGTGTCCCTTAGAAAGCGGCAGAGCCGAGGTGAAGGGTCACAGCCCAGGGAACCTGCAGGGAGGAAAAGGATTATTCTGGCTGCCAGGAACAAACCAGCTACACCTGTCAGGGCCCTGCACAGGCAAAGCGCCGGACTGAAGTGCTGCCTGCGCTGATCAATCGGACACGCGGCGAGAAATAAAGAACGTATGTAGTGTTATGACACACGGTGCTATGCGATGCACACACAGCGCTATCCGATGCACGCGAACACAGCGCTATGCAATGCACGCAGACACACGGCACTATCCGATGCACACACAGAGCGCTATCCGATACACGCGCACACACGGCGCTATACGATGCACACGCACAAACAGAGCGCTATCCGATACACGCACACACGGCGCTATCCGATACACGCACACACACGGCGCTATACGATGCACACACAAAGTGCTATCCGATCCACGCGAGCACACAGCGCTATCTAATATATACACAGCGTTATCCTATGCACGCGCACACTGCGCTATCCGCTGCACGCGCGCGCACACTGCGCTATCCGCTGCACGCGCGCGCACACTGCGCTATCCGCTGCACGCGCGCGCACACTGCGCTATCCGCTGCACGCGCGCGCACACTGCGCTATCCGCTGCACGCGCGCGCACACTGAGCTATCCGCTGCAGACGCGCGCACACTGCGCTATCCGCTGCACACGCGCGCACACTGCGCTATCACACTGCGCTATCTGATGCATGCGGGCACCGCTATCCGCTGCACGCGCGCGCACACTGCGCTATCTGATGCATGCGGACAACGCTATCCGATGCGTGCGCCAACAGGGCTATACGATGCACACAGTGTTATCCAATGCACACGCGCGCACACAGCGCTATATGATACACGCGCACACAGCTATCGAATGCACACGCGTGCCAACAGGGCTGTCTGATGCGCACACACACACACGCACACAGCGCTATCCGATGCGCGCACACAGCGCTATCCGATGCACACACACAGCGCTATCCGATGCGCACACACAGCGCTATCCGATGCGCGCACACATCGCTATCCGATGCGCACACACAGCGCTATCCGATGCACACACACAGCGCTAGGCGATGCACGCACACAGCGCTAGGCGATGCACGCACACAGCGCTAGGCAATGCACACACATACAGTGCTAGGCAATGCACACACACACAGCGCTAGACGATGCACAAACACACACACACACACACACACACACACACAGCGCTAGACTATGCACACACACACACAGCGCTAGGCGATGCACACACAGCGCTATGCGATGCACACACACACAGCGCTAGACGATGCACACACACACAGCGCTAGACGATGCACACACACACAGCGCTATGTGATACACACACACAGCGCTAGACGATGCACACACACACAGCGCTAGACGATGCACACACACACAGCGGTAGACGATGCACACACACACAGCGCTATGTGATGCACACAAGCAGCTTCTCTGTTTTATAAACCCTATACTACTTATCCCAGTTCCTACTCTGCACACACACAGCATCCTATGCTAATCTCATTTCGTCCTCTCCACATACACACAGCATCCTATGCTAATCACAGCATCTGTTCTGGCAACACACACAAACATTAAATAAACAAGAAAGAGCCCCAAACACACACATAGTAGGGGAGCGTGACATGCAAAGTAAGAGAGACACGGGAGAGAATAAGGGTATACAACAGGGAACATGAAAATGGTATAGGGGAGAGGTACAGAAGACATGGGGGGAGGGAGAGGGGGCGATACAGGGGGAGAGATGGCACTACAGGGCGATAGGGGAAAGAGAGGTGGAGAGCGGGCGATACAGGGGAAGGAGGCTGTGAGAGGAGGGGTAAAAGAGACCATCTGGCCGCAGTGTTACATGGAGATTGCTGGTATTAAAAGGTTCTCGCGGCTGAGTGGAACCAGGGGACGGCTGGTGTAATGAGATGACAAAACGCTGCGAGTCTGGGATGAGCGCGGCACGGTCACAGCGCGGCACTCTCAGCTGGGTAATTTGTAAGTGTCAATCTCACCGTGCCTGCCGGGGGGGGGGGGGGGGGGGGTGGGGGTGGGGGAGGGAAGCTGTGGAGCATTATCCCACCTCATCTGTCCCAGGCTAATACCGAGTAGGCCGGACAGCACATACTGCAAGGCCACGTGTGAATATATCCATCTATATACATGTATATGCATATGTGTGTGTGTGTGTGTGTGTGTGTGTGTGTGTGTGTATATATGTATATATGTATGTATATATATATATATGATAATTTGTGCGCACACCTAAAACACCTCCCAGTTGTACGTGTGGGTGCTTTATAGCATCTAACGGTGCTCTTTGATGTTGCTGCTTAATGTCTGAGGTCCCACACGCCATTCTCACAAAGGGAGAACAACAAAGACAGTGACATAAGCGCAAACCACAAAAAGGAACATTTGCTACCTAAGTAGGTGTACGTAATGAGAAATTAGTCTCTAGAGAGAACGGGACTGGTCGAAACCAGAAGTGAAAGTCCAACTCAAAGGGACGGGATGGTGGCGAGAAAACGGGTAAAAATTTTTTGGAGTTGCGCTCCCCTCTCTCCATTCTAACACGGACCTACATCATCGTACCCAGGAGGTCTGTGTTCCCGGCTTTAGTCTCCGCCTGAAGGTTCCAGCTGATGAGCCCCGAGAGTGATTCTCAATACGCGCGTTTACCCGTTTTCTCGCCCCCATCCCGTCCCTTTGAGTTGGACTTTCACGTCTGGGTTCGACCAGTCCCGTTCTCTCTAGAGACTAATTTCTCATTAAGCACACCTATTTAAGTAGCAAATTTTCCTCTTTGCTGTTTGCGCTTATGTCACTGTCATATACATATATACACACACACACACACACACACACACACACACACACACACACACACACACACACACACACACACACACACACACACACACGTAGTTCCAGCCATGCCCTATGCGCAAAACCTCAACAAACAGCATGGCCAGTGCCAGTCCGAGCTATCAATGTCACATATATTTTAGGCAATGGACAGGGACAGTACCAGGCTCCCCCTAACATAGCTAGCACATGCGCAAACTCATCACTGCCCACCCAAACCTTCCATGTACACAAACACACTGCAGACTGTGAGGGCAGCAGCGGTATCAGGCTGCTCCAATGCCCTTCATACAGATAGTCAATGCCCGCCAAACAAACCCTGGTAAGCACCGTCCCCCCATCTAAGTATACAAAAGACCGAGGCCAAGGGGCAGCAGCAGTGCCAGTCTACCCTCCCTGTATCTCCACACCATCGCGGCATGCCGAGTACAAGGACAGTGCGCACAGCTGCCTCCCCCTATCCCTGGCCTGTCAGATCACCCCCCAGAGAGCATGCTTGTTAGCTAGGAGCTCGTACACAGTGCTCTGCCTCCTACTCATCCTTATCCTCCTGCTCCAGGCTCTCGAGGAAATCATCCATCACCGTGGAGGCCTTCCTTCTCTTCTTTGGAGAACCTGTATGAGGAAGTGGGAGAGAGGAGGGGAGAAGGCAGGGGCACGGGAGAGAAAGTGGGGGAGACACAGGGGAGAGAAGGGGGTGACAAGAGATAAGGTGGGAGAGACAGGGGGCACGGGAGAGAAAGGTGAGACACGGGAAAGGGGGCACGTGAGACAAGGTGGGGGAAACGGAAGAGAGGGGGGACGACACAAGGTGGTGTCACGTGAGAAAAGGGGGAGACAGAGGAGGGACACAGGAGAGAATGTAGAGATAGGAGCGAGGTAGGAGAGAGAGCGGGGACACAGGGGAGAGAGGGGAGGAACACAGAGGGAATAGGGGACAGACGGGGGAAACACAGGGAAAGAGAGGGGGTGAGACACAGGGAAGAGGGCAGGTAGAGCAGAGTGTTATATCGTGCAGACATCTATTCCACCCTTATGTTTCCCTGTTCAAATTGCCTATGTTTCCCCCAATGTTTTTATTGAAAAATCATGCCGTCATTTTTCTTTTGGACACATTTTGCTGGAAGACCATTTTTTTGTTGGAGTAAAAAATGGCTGGCATTGGGACGTTTATAAATAAACCTCTCTGGCACTGAGCTCAGGTCACCGATAAAAGCTGGATGCGTTCTAGACTTGAGGGTGTTATGTTGTAGAAGTGGTACCCAAATGCCCCAGTTTTGCCTGTATTCTCTACCATTGTTTTCTGCCCCTCCTTAAGGAAACCCACACTGAGTGACATGTTTACAGAGCGCGGAAAACTAGTCAATAGTAATTAACCTGCGAGGAGACACAGGAGCTGACAGAGAGGGAGAGAGAGATGGAGAACGTGGGGGGGGGGGGGGGAAAGAGGGAGAAAGAGGGGGGGGGGAAGAGGGGGAAGAGGGAGAGAGGGGGGGAGAGGGAGAAAGAGGGGGGGGGGAGAGGGAGAAAGAGGGGGAAAGGGAGGGGAGAGGGAGAGAGGGGAGAAAGAGGAGAGGGAGAAAGAGGGGGAGAGAGGGAGAAAAAGGGGGGAGAGGAGAGAGGGAGAAAGAGGGGGAGAGGGAGAAAGGGGGGAGAGGGAGAAAGAGGGGGCAGAGAGGGAGACAGAAAAAGAGAGGGGGGAGGGAGAAGGACAAGAGAGAAAAAGAGAGGGAAGAAAAAGAGGGGGGAGGCGAGAAAGGGGGAGAGGGAGAAAGAGGGAAGGAATGAGGAACAAAGAGGGAAGAGAGAAAGTGAATGAAAGAGATGGGAATGAGGAATAGGAAGACGGAGATAGTAAAGAAGTGGGCGAGGAACATATTAGTATATTAGAGGACATGTAATAACAGATTCGCTCAGCATGACATGTTGCAAGTGTCAGCATTCTACATGCAGGGGGTGTGCATGAAATCTGATGACCTAATTTCCCCCCCCCCCCCCCCTCCCCATTTTGTGGAACGGCCGTTTTGTCCCCAGCACCAACATGTAGATAGGAAGTTTTGAGAACATATAACACAGAACTCTCCCGCTCCCTCCTGCACCACTCAGGGTTCTTACAGCAAGAGAAAATGTACAGACTTTCAGAGATTACTCATCAAATAAAAATATCACTCGTGAGCACATTCACTCGTCTCAGACAGGTCGTCAACCCCCCCGCCTTTCCCCATTATCTCCCAGCTTCCAGTGCTTCCAGTGAAGAAGCCAGGGATTCTGGGTAACGACATGCAAATGAGCACAGTGGGTTCACCTTTTACTTCTTGTCCATTTCAACATGGGACCCCTATCTGCGTATGCCTGCCGCATTACACAGCTTTTCAGCACAGCCTGGGTTAAAGAAGTGTATAGCCAGTAACCCTAAGGGCAGACAGCAGTTTTGACCTCTTGGGTTGGTTATACTGGCTTTGCGATGTGATGCTGGGATAGGTTTCAACTACACATTAAGTAAGTTATGGTGGGTAAAAAAGTAACAAAAACCCTCTACCATACAGTGCATAGCAAATAAATATCCCACTTGTGAGCACATTCACGTCTTAGAAAAGTCTGCTACCACGCCCTTCCCCATTATCTCTTAGCATGTGTCCACTACAGCTAGGGATTCTGGGAAATTACATGCAAATGATCACTGTCACCTTTTGCTTCCTTCCAGTGACGTAGCAATAGCCCAGGGATCCACGCTCTTGGGTGACCATATTTGCGGCTGACTGCGCATGCGCAAATCTGCTCGCCGACTGCGCGAATGGCACTTGCGCAATCGCAACCGGCAAGCTCCGATCGCGCATGCACACGAGCAGCCGGCAAGTGCCGATCGCAGATGCACAGTCAGCGAGCAGATCGTCAGATTCGCGCAGGCGCAGTCAGCAAGTGCCGATCGCGCATGTGCACGAGCAACCGGCAACATTTTGCACAGGGGGGCACGCGCATGGCCCGCTACGCTACTGCTTCTTATCCCTTTTCACATGGATCACCCCTATAAGCTGACGCAAGAGATAATTTAAAAATAGCTCAGGGCAAAACGCGTAGCTTAGTGGTGAGAACACAGCCTTTGAAGTGGGTGAACTCAGTATCAACCCCAGTGTCAGCTCTCCTTGTGACCTCAGGCAAGTTATTTTATCTCCCTGTGCCTTAGGCACCAACATTAGATTGTAAGCTCTACGGGCAGGGGCTCCTTGTGCCTGCAAAATCGTATGTACAGTGCTGGGTACACTGTCAGCGCTATACAAGAAAAAATCATTTATTAATATTATTATATTTGTTGTATGTTGAAGGCCCCAATCCCATGTAGTCGGCCAGTTGAATGTCTTCTGGGCCTCACAATGGGGAAGTGTTTGTCAATCAAGTGTCTTGGTTTCCCTTACCACCACCTCTCCCCCCCCCCCCACTTCCTTATCAGAGAGCCAGTAAAGATAAGGGGAGGTGGGGAGGGGGGGCTCTGGCTGTACAAGCTCTTGCTGATCACACAGGGACATCTCACACAAGGGAGCAGCCAGAGGCAATCACCCCCTCCCGATATACTTAGGCACAGTCTATAGTGCTGTGCGCGCGGAATTTCAGTTGGCTGACGTCAGTCATCCTTTCTATAGAAGGGCCGCGCGCGCGCGCATAACAGGGAGCGGGGAGCCGACAGACGGCGGCGAAGATGAAGAAAATCATTTTTCGCGCCGATACCGGCGCTGAAATGTATGTATATGTGTGTATGCATGTATGCGTGGATGTGTGTTTGTATGGATGTGTGTGTGTGTGTGTGTGTCAATGATTGCGGAACTAAAAAAAAAAATATATTTATTAAACTTTTATTTTCTTTAAAAAATCTTGCTTAGGTCTTCCTTTCACTCACACAACCCATGCACACACAAACACGCATACACACACACACACACACACACACCCATACCCACGTACACACACACACACACACCCATACCCACATACACACATACACCTCCCTGCTCTATAAACATGAAAAGCATGCGGCACGTGCACACGCGGCCGCACGCTGTGTATAACAGTCCTTAGAAGTGTTGGATTTGGGTAAAATAGGTATTCATTACCCAGATGTGACCCCTTAAACATGTCACTTCGGTCCTAGGAAGTATTGCCCCTGTAAGTTTGCACCCATGAAACATCCCAAGATGGGTCCCACACAGAACAGCCCGGTCTTTAGTAATAATATAAATATATATACATATATCATTTGTTATACACACACACACAAACACACACACACACACACACTATATAGGTATGCTTAAAAGAAACCCATGGGAGTGAAATTATATATATCTTTTTTCTTCTAAGCATACCTGTTTAATATTTTTTTTTTAACAGTTTATAGATTATTGAATGAATTACACAATGGAGCGTTCGTTCTCCTTTTTGGTGTGTGTATATGTGTATATATATGTATATATATATATATATATATACACACAGAGAGGTCATGGTGATGGCCCCTTGGGTCATAAAGGCACAGATCAAACAAACAGCAGATTTGTTGTTGCTTGAGAAACCTTTTCATGGCCCAACATGTCTCCATAGCTAGAACTGTGGTGCACAGAGCTTTCTGCGATCTTTTCTTCTGTCCTGCAGAGACCTGCAACATGCTGCCGGTTCTCCACACGCTATCACGTCTAAAAATAAGCTTCTAGAACATTGATGGGCAAAAGGCAACCCTCAGGGGGGCTTCACCAGTGCCCCCCAACCTCTGGCCGCCCCAAGCAGCCCTCTCTCCCGATGCAGAGGGAGCGGAGATGTTGCTGGTGTGGATTGTAGCTTCTCCCTGCTCCCTCAGCTGCTTAATGACCGTGCCCTGATAAATAACGTGTTGCCCTGCTCCTCTCTTGGGCTGATCACTAGTTCCCAGTGTAAGGAGAGAAGCAGGACAGTATTCATCCCGGAGCTGGGAGAAGCGCCTACCCATGGCGGCAACGTGCCTTCTGCCTATATATGATGCGTGTGTGCGTGTGCGCGCGTGTGTGTATGTGTGTGTGTGTGTGTGTGTGTGCGCGTGTGTGTGTATTTTGTGTGGCCAGCCAGGGCAGGTGGAATGGACTGGAGGCCAGTTTCTTTGGGTCTTAGTCATTAGCTGTGATAGTGCCAGTCACAGCAACACCGCCTTTCATTATCTGCCCCGTGTCTCGCCCCTTCCTTCACCCCTATATGTCTCGTCTCCCCTCTTTCTCTTCCCTGACTTTCTCCCCTTCTCTTCCCATCCCCCCGGGTCTCCCCACCCTCGCTCCCCTTGGCATGCCCACCTCTCTCCCCTGGGTTTCCCCCCCATTATATCGCAGTGTAATGACCAAGAACCAGTGCGTCTGCTCCTATGTGTTCCTGCGTACCGTGATATTGCTCCGCGGTTTTCCTCCTCAGTGACTCCACGCTCTCCTCCGCCTCTGCCCACTCCAGAACCAGCCTGCGTCCGTATAGATGGGTACTATGGCATAGGGCGCTGAACGCTCTCTGTAGGGACATAGGGAATTCCAAGAGGTCAGTATCACAGGCAGCAATATACATACACCTATATCAGTGTCGAGATACAATAGCGCTTGATGAGCTGGTTTATCTAGTCCTAGCGGTTTGACTCTATAACCTCTAGGTCTCCACGCCATGGGGGATTATAATCTGAGTCCAATAAGCTTGTTATTCTGATCTGTGTGTAGTCAGAGGTCCGTGTGTCTGTCCCTCTTAAGATGTGCAGCTTAGAGGAGAGACGGGAGAGGGGGAACACGATCGAAACTTTCAAATACCTAAAGGGGTTCAACAAAGTGCAGGAGGGAAACGTATTTCAAAGGAGAAGCGATAGAACAAGAGGTCGTTCTCTGAGGCTGTAGCATTGGGTATCTTTGTCTTTTGTTGTATATATTTGGCCACGCTCATTACCACTCCTTTTGACACACACAATTTTTTTAAATATTATATATATATATATATATATATATCTATATATATATATATATATATATAAATATCAGAGGCAGCACTCCAGGTAAGTGGTCAAAAGAAATTTGTATTAACAAGACATCTTATCCAACGTTTCGGTCCTCGTGCGGGACCTTTCTCAAGGTGATGTGATGTGATGACCTTGAGAAAGGTCCCGCACGAGGACCGAAACGTTGGATAAGATGTCTTGTTAATACAAATTTCTTTTGACCACTTACCTGGAGTGCTGCCTCTGATATTCGTTTTCGAACGGTATCGTATTGCCTATTCTATACCATACAGGATTTGCACTCACATTGTTTAAACCAGACGGAGTGCCTATTGTTCTGCAACATCTACTATATATATATATATAGTATATACTGTATATATATATTTACATACATACAATGTGGTGGGTTCTGGGGTTAGAGCTTGCTGGAATTGTGTGTTTATTAATTTTCAACTGTATCAGTTGTTTGGAGGTTAGTGACCGCTCCTCCCAGGGTCTAAGCTCATCCCATCCTACTTTTTAAGTAGCAGGTTTTTCCATGTACCTGTGCAGGACAGGTCCACTGAGGTCATTCTCCCTCCACTGCAGAGGTAAATGAGAATGTTCACAGGTAGTGTTAGGACCTGCATACTGGTCACGCCGTGACGTGGCTGCATACTGGTCACGCCGTGACGTGGCTGCATACTGGTCATGCCGTGACGTGGCTGCATACTGGTCATGCCGTGATGTGGCTGCATACTGGTCACGCCGTGACGTGGCTGCATACTGGTCACGCCGTGACGTGGCTGCATACTGGTCACGCCGTGACGTGGCTGCATACTGGTCATGCCGTGACGTGGCTGCATACTGGTCATGCCGTGACGTGGCTGCATACTGGTCATGCCGTGACGTGGCTGCATACTGGTCATGCCGTGACGTGGCTGCATACTGGTCATGCCGTGACGTGGCTGCATACTGGTCATGCCGTGACGTGGCTGCATACTGGTCATGCCGTGACGTGGCTGCATACTGGTCATGCCGTGACGTGGCTGCAGACTGGTCATGCCGTGACGCGGCTGCAGGCTTATAACGCTTTGGTCAGAGGGTTTAAATAAATGACCCTTACTCATGAGAATACTGACACTGAAGTATTTAACCATGTATTTTGTCACATTGGATGTAGCATTGGGTAGCTTTGTCTTTCATTCTCTGAGGCTGCAGGGCGGCAGACTAAGGGATTACTTCTTCACAGAAAGGGAGGTGGATTCGTGGAATAGCCTCCCAGCAGAGGTGGTAGGGGCTAATACAGTAACATGCTCGGGATAGTCAGACGTTTATGCTAATTACGGAAGAAAGTCGAGGATCAAACAAGGTCTGAGGTTTCACTGGCGCTGAGAAAATGGGCAGACACGATGGGGCCAAGTTGTTTCTTATCTGCCGTCAAACTCTGTTCCTATGTTAGGAGACTTAGAGGTAAGGCTCTCTATGTTCCTTCAAACCCCGAGTCTTAGGCCACGGGCATGGTCAGCGCTTAGGTTCTGACCCGCGCTGACGCTCGACAGTGAGCCCCTGCAGCCGCAATGAGAACGGCTTTAGCAGGGGCTCGAGCGCACTCCCGACAGTGAAATTTTAGATTGAGAGCTGAGTCCGCACACGTGACCTCCAAAGCAACCAATGAGGAGAGGTGAGTGGAGCAGGGGGAGAGATGTGGACGGGAGCGGGGTGAGTTGTTGCGTGGGGGGGGGGGGGGGGGGAGGAGAGAAGTGTCCCAAGGGGACGCGGGAGAGACTGGCTGCCAGCGGGGTGGGTGAATTTATGCTCGGGGGAGTTGGGGAGGGGGGGGGGGGGGGAGTGTCCCAAGTACCGCCTCCCTCGCAAGCGCGCTCACTGCCTCGCCGGCCAGGCAAAAGCTCCTGCTTGTGCTGGCCACGCACAGCGTGAGCGCGCCTCAGCATGAGAGGCAGGAGTATGGACGCGGCCTTAGAGGCATGTGTTGGCCTTCGCTTGCATCGAGTCCTAGAGGTGAAGGGGGCTCGGGATGAGAGAGAAGAGAGAGAGCGAGAAGAGAGAGAGAGAAAGAAAAAGAGAGAGAGAGAGAAAGAGGAGGGGGCGACCGTCTGAGCCAAAGATTGCGAGAAGTGAGAAAGTTAAAAGTAATAATGAGCCGGGAAGGCTGTAATTAGACTGAGATCTTGTGCCAATGTAAACAGCATGTAAACACCACCCTCCCTCCGCCTGTTTATTTAAACAGGCGCATCACTTGTTAATTGGAGAACAGTCTGTGTGAAAACAGCTATTTAAAGGGGGGATGACAGGGGGGGGGGGAAGAGACGTAAACAGGATCCCCGCATCTGGAGGAAAACAGAAAGAAGAGCAGGCACGGGGAAAACACAGGGAGGGAAAGAGGGCTGTATAAGAGGGGAGGGAGAGAGCGCTCTATGAGGGGAAGGAGCGAGCAGTATAAGAGGGGAGGAAGGGAGAGAGAGCTGTATAAGGGGAGAGGGAGGGATGTAGAAGAGGAAAGGAAGACTAAATAAAGAGAGGTAAAAAGAAAGCTTTATAAGTGAGGAGGGAGAGGAGGACTCTATATAGCAAGTAGCAGGGTAACAATGGACCAACTTCCATTCCCTTAAATAGAAGCCAATGCATTATTCCCTATACAAAATGTTGGGGATACCCAGCTACAGAGAGAGCACCTGGTAAGATATGCTGATACTAAGCCCGGGCACAGACATAGCCGTATACTGGGGCACAGGTGAGCAGCTGGCAGGAGGGGGTCACTGTGCACTGGTTACTCCCGATCTGAGACTGTCCTCACCTTGGCATCTTGTTTGGTGACAAAGTCCACAAAGCCAAAGCCGCGGTGTGTCCCAGTGCCCGCCATCTTCCTGGGCAGGCGCACCGTCTTCAGCTCGCCAAACGTGCTGCGGAGCAAGACAGGAACTGGTTAACAGGGCGGCGCGGGACCCCTCACCCTGCCTGCCTCGGACTACAGAACCCCGTCTCACCCAACCATTTGGACAAGGCACTGGTCTTTGAAGGGGTTCAACACAACCCCGACTTGTGACATTGGGCAAATCCCTTCATACTCTGTACCGCATGAGACTGTAAGCTCTTGGGGACAGGACTGAGCCACAGTATTAGACGACTGTTATTAATGGCGGGTTTGAGAACATGTAACACAGAACCGTCCTCGCCCCCCCCCCCTCCCCCTCCCCGCACAGCTCTCACCCCCCTTCTCCGCTCATGGTTCTTACTGCGGCCAGTAATCCTGTTACATGAAAATAACGTATCTAATGCGGGATGCATAAAATCCTCATCGCAATGTTCCCTCCGGCTGGGAAAATAATCTCGGTCCAAGGCGGGATATCTCTGAACCCCCAGCGTCCAGCCTGTGTCAGCATCTACCCAAGAGCCCGTCAAAAACTGCGTAGAAGGTGAAGCATGTAGCTTCCCACCAAGGTCACATGGAGCAACAGAGCATAGCCGTGCGTGAACAGTAGGGCATAACTCTGTGCAGTCCCTAAACACAGTGACATCAAAGTGACAAGGTCACACAACAAAACAGCGGCGGATTAAGACCATACACCTTGCAAAACCCAACACGCAGCACAACAGATGCATGCAGCAACAAACATGACAACGTGTTGTGGGTCTCATTACACATAGCAACACACACACTGCTTCACACAACACAATGACACAGCCTGAGCCTTATCACGCACACCATGCTAAAAAACAAAACAAAAAAAACCCCGGTACGCAGCACAATCAGTGCAAGGGCTCCCCCTGCTGCACCGACCTGGGAACACCAGGGGTTTAAATAACCTGCAAGGAAGGCAGCATGTTGGCAGCTGTAGTGCCATGCTCCCCTGGGCCGCTCCCCTCACCTGAACAGCTCTCGGACCTCACGGACGGTGGCTTGGAAGGGGACATTCCGTACGAGAATCTTTGAACTCTGCTGTTTCTTGGTGGTCTGTTTCTTGCGCTCTGTAGAAACTGATTGCCTGTGAAGGAGGTGACAGCCAGGAGTTAGAAGCTCGGTACTGTCCTTAGGCACATGACTGCACTTATTGTCTCTATGATAACTTGCTTACGTGGCCTTAAATATAGAAGTAACCCTACAAGTAAAATAAATATTTGAATCAAGGAAACGTGTGGCATTAAAAATGCAGCCCCCCCCCCCAAAAAAAACCTCCCACCTCAAAGAGAATAAAAAGCTGCATAATATAGAAAAGCATTTTTTATTAATCGTAGTTGTATTTCAAAAGATTTTACATTCTTAGGCCGCGCTGACAGTACCGGCGACGGCGACGCTGACGTCACACTGCAGTCGCTGAAAAAAATCAAATTGACGTGACTTCCAGCGATCGCGACCAAGCCGTCGTGTCGCTTCTACTATAAGCGCACGCAACGGGTTCAGTACATTTGTTTTGACACGATGTCGCACAAACTGGGGGGGGCAGTTTTTTTGGGGGGCGGCACGGCGGTTACAGGGGCCCCACGCTCTTCAGCACGAGGCCTCTGAAAACTCACCTACCCGGCTTCGGTCCACACGTCTCCATGGCAACGGGCGTCAAATGATGCTGCGGGGTCACGTGACATGACCCTGCGGCGTCGTTTGTCGCTGCATTAAAGCTAAGGCCCAGGGGGAGAGCAGGCACGGGAGGTGCAGGAAGTTTGCGCACCCCATATCTGGATCAATATACTGGAAATCTATCAAAAACAGGCTCAAGACCTACCTGTTATCCCTGGGAATTTAATTAATGACCCACAACCTGTCCGGCATTTAATACCTAAAGTACCGTCCCATCCTGTATTGGATCTTTCCTTGTGTTCGGTCTCATTTATAACCTTAAATATTTTGTTCTTTTTCCCTTTTTGTAACTGTGAAGCGCTTTGAGTCCCGTTGGGAGAAAAGTACCATATAAAGTTATTATTATTAAATACAAATGTAGGATGAGTACCTGGCGTCTAAATTTAACATGGCCTGAACTCGATGAGAAAAACAAACGTGAGTATATTCCTGCGCACCAGATAATAGATTAATGAAATAATGTCAATATTAGTGATTATACAATATAAACAGTGATGGAGTGATGACTTCAATAGTGAATAAATCCCTATTGAATCGTGATACCAGTGATCACACACAAAATGAAAATGTACCACCTGTATAAATTGAGATGATGCTGCTGCTTACAGAGGGTGGCCCAAAATCCTATGAAGCTAGTATAAGAAAAAAGAAAACAGAGCAAACATCTCATGGTGAAATATCTAATGATTATGTTCGTTAACCATAAATGAAGGTAAGTAATATGCGTACATCAATTCAAAAGTTTACAAGCAAGACATGCTATGGACATGTTACCAGAGTGGCAAAGGACCCCCAATCACCAAACCGGTCTCTCCTTCCTGCAGACTGCAGCCAGGTCAATGTCCCGGATCTCCTCGTTCTGTCCAGAGTGGTTCTTACAGGCGACCAACGGATTGATATCCTCGGTTTCCTTGCTTCTAAGGATGGCGGTTCCTGGCGTGGTCGGGGTCTATTTCGCTAGAAAATTACACTCCTCCATTGTGGAGTACTACTGTAGGGACACACGCTGACGGCAAACGCCGATTCCTCCTTCCTCACCTTGGCGGCTACTAGTGACGTCACCACCTAAGTCACGGCTATGGTGGATAGGACAGTCAGAATATGGGTATTGCCGAACGGAGGCTAGAAACAGCGTGTCTGGTGTCCATAGATAAAATGATGAGTATGCACTGAATAACAGATAATCCTACGCGTTTCATAGTGGAACTACTTCTTCAGGGATAATGATTACACAACATAGAACACCATATATGCCCAGCGGGGGCAGGGGAGGGGGTTGTGTGATTGGACCAGGTAGGGGACAGTTTCTGTCCAATCATAACACACCACCACAACAAAAAAATTAGAGAAATCGGAATGGGAATTAGAGAGACACCCGAGAGGTCTCAAAAGATGTCATTCACCAGAAGAGGGACGAGAGGAGGGAGGGCGTCCTATACAACAAAGAAAGATCAAAAATGGGAGAAATGACCAAATCTAATAGGGTTTTATTTTTTTAATTTGTCCTCAGTCATCCTTACAGAACATTAGGAACATATTTTAAAAAAGGGCCCCTTTTTCAAAATCTTGTGGTCCCAATGGATTTCAGTTATTTTCTGATGCATATAAGTTCACAAGAAATCTTACGTTAAAAAGACACTTTTTGAAGTCAGATTTAGGCACAACATCTGAAATTTCGGAAGGTGACATTGCAGTGCAATTGAATATTGATCCAATACCTTGCCAACATACCAATTTTAAACCACAATCAAAATTTTATCCTACACAATCAAAAGGCAGTTTTATTGATTAATTTTTTAATGTGGTAAACAATGAATTTATGGAGATGGTCAAGAATCTTGCCTCCAAGTGCAGATCTAAGAAGTCACTAGTAGCCGGCAAGGTGAGGATTAATCGGCGTTTGCCGTCAGCTACAGTACAGTCCCTACAGTAGTACTCCACAATGGAGGAGTGCAATTTTCTAGCGAAATAGACCCCAACCACGCCAGGAACCGCCATCCTTAGAAGCATGGAAACCGAGCCTATTGATTCGTTGGTCGCCTGTAAGAACCACCCTGGAAAGAACAAGGAGATCCGGGACATTGACCTGGCTGCAGTCTGCAGGAAGGAGAGACCGGTGTGGAGATTGGGGATCCTTTGCCACTGTGGTAACATGTCAATAACATGTCTTGCTTGTAAATTTTTTAATTGATGTACGCATATTACTTACCTTCATTTATGGTACATGGATATAATCATTAGATACTTCCCCATGAGATATTTGCGCTGTTTTCTTTTTTTCTTATGCTGAACTCGATGGACACATCTTTTCGGTCAACCTCATCTACTATGTAACATGTTCCGGCAAAGATGGATGCAGAAATATGGTTTTACTAAAACGTGAACAATTTGAGATTTACAGTACCAATTCCAGACTAAAACACCTTGGAGTCTCAATGAACAAATATATATTATCCCAAGTGTAGGTTTTTTCTTTTCATTTTATGGATAAATGTAAGATAAACGCATATCCATTGTGGAGGGATATAACTTTTTGTTATGATTATTAATTAGAAAGAAACGGTTTGGTTATAATAATAAATATTAGAGAAATAAAGATTTTGATCAAATAATTCATATATATTCCTTTTTCTTCCTCTCCCTTGCTTCATAGGTTATACAGCTGAACCCCGTTATAACGAGGTGCTCGGGTTCCACATAATGAGACTGCGTTATTACCGGGATCGCGGGGGAAAAACAAAATGGCTGCCACGATCAGGGGTTCCTCGTCCGCCGGAGGGGGAGAGCTGGGATCATTTTCCCAGCGTTCCCAGACCCGGCGGCAACCCCACGCACGATTTACCCATCTGGCAGCTCTCGTCCTCTGCTTGGCATCTGGCAGCTACTGTACCAGCTCTCTGACTCTCTGCTTCAGCTGTCAGCTTCCGGCTGATAGTTCAGCGCGAGAGCCAGCTCCCTTAAAGGGACAGTGTGTGTGTGTGTGTGTGTGTATATGTCTATGGGATCACAGCAATTGATCTAGAGTATCCATTTAATTTGCAGTCCACATTGAACCTGTAGCACATATACAGTATTGTATTTGGCATCTGCAATAGTCATCCAAATCCCTGAATGCAGATATCAGTACACAGTTGTACTCGGGCAGCACAATAGGTAAATAGAGTCAATACTGCTTTGCGATATAAGTATAGTACAGTAGATGGTACTGTACATTCCTGCATCTGCGTTGATCATATAATGTGATATCAACGCTGATGTCAATGGAAACGTGCTTAAAACAGTAGTAGATGGTACTTTCCTGCATCCGGGTTGATCATTTATCATTATCAGTGCTTAAATATCAATATAAATATCAATATCAGTGCTTAAAAGCTAGATTTCCTGTTCTTGTGTATCTATGTAGTTCTACCTAGTAAGCACCTCACTCATCACTTTATTAGCTGTAGCGGGGTATCTCTTGTGTTGCTCGTGTGTGTCTCTCCCAGTGTGTGTCTGTTAGCAATAAAGCATTGAATATTTGTATTAAATAAATGCAGCTTACCGTTTAAAAAATGGGAGCCACGCTTACACCGTGTTGTAGCGGATCACGCTATAACGGGGTTGAGCTGTATTTGTATTGTTACTGATTATAAGGAACCATTCATTAAATTATTCCTTAATGTATGTATCAAGTATTATTAGCACTATGTATGCACTTAATTAGTATATGTAAACGAATCCCAAGCTGGATATATTTTTATTGATCGTTTTGATATGTATTTATATTTGACAATTTGTATTTGGGGATTGTTTGAAGTATAGTTTGGCATGCCCTTGACAAAGTGATGAATCACGAAATGTGTCCGGTTGGATCAGCTCACATCACCACACTGTGACATCACTACACACAACTGAGAGGGCGGAAGTAAAGAAGTACGGGAACACAATGGAAAATATAGGCACAGAGGGAGGACCACTGTAGTCCGGCCGGGTATCGATCAGCAATTCTGCATTTCCAGCAAGACCAGTTGCTACCCGAGTGATTCATAAACTGGTACATTTTTGCTACTATATCAGAATTGTCTGCACTATTGTTATAACAGAGTGACTTTTTACTTACCTTGGTTGCTTTTAGTCTCGCTTTTATCGTTACAGATAACAAGACCCTTCTTTTGGGGGGCTTTACTCCCCTACCTTACCAGGACGGATAGACTTAAAATATATATAAAATGTATTTATTATTAAAGTCATTTGTTTGGTCCAATGATAAACCAGGATAGTTCTAGACCCTATGTTAAACTAAAAGACCATTTTACTTAATAGATATTTATACATATATATTTAGGCACTGTACCGTGTATGAGTTTCACTGGATGTGCTAAAACTGAGCTTTGTCTGTGTTTTATGTTCTGTCTCTGGTTTTAAATATATTGCCATGCTCAGTAGCACTCCTCTGTGACACTCATATGCTTATATATATGTTGTGGTTATATTGGGGGTTCAATAGGAGCTTGTTAGGTGTCCATTATGTTTTAGTTCTAGACCCTCCCTGACCCCCAAAATAGTCCCTGCACTGATGCGGCCCCGGAAAACAGGGGTGGGACACACGGACACGCACTCACCTGGTTGCCCTCTCAGACAGTTTCACCTCCAGCTGGTGCCCATCCACAGTGCAGTGCTAAGGGGGAAAAAACAGAGGGCACGTCACAATGAAGCAGAGCACCTACCAGCTGTGCCCAGTTACAGATGCAGCGCTTATTTACGGCACAGCCCACTCCCCACCCTCCATACCCGATGTTGCAGAACGCAGGTACCTGAAGTTGTCGCAGAGCTTTCTGTGCCTGCTCCGCTTTCGGATACTCCACAAAGCCAAAGCCCATTGACAGGAGAGAACCTGGTGGGGGGTGGGAGAGAGAGAGGGAGAGACCTCTTTTCACATCCATCAAACTGCAAATTCACATGCTACTTTATAAAGCATTACTGATTATGAGAAAAGTTTTCTTCTTGGAGAACACAGCATGGTTATAAAGCTAGTGACATCTAACCGCTTCTTCAACTACTCTAGAAAAGTTAATTTGTTATAACGGCAGCAATAGAAAACCCAGAGTAGTGTTATAAAGTGAATTTTAATGTTCAATGAACATTATATTGTAGCTTCACAATGCATGACGTATGTCCTGAGCTTGTACAGGGGGCTTTTTCCTGCATGGTTCCTCTGGATTGTGTGGAAGATGCTCACCTGATTTATCCTTCTTTCGTGAGATGCTGCAGCTCCTCACAGCTCCGACCTTAGAGAAGACCTGGAGAGAGGAGAGAACGCGAGGTGCGAAATGTCATACACCTAACCTGTCAAGAGACCTGCAGACTATCGCTCCCCACAGCTGACAGAATCCAGCAGAGTATCACACAACCAACCCTCACTCCTCTTCAATGCCTGCAGAGCATTGCTCAGGTGTACCTCACGCTACCAAAGACCAATGTAGTATACCACACCCCAGCCTCGCCCCTGGACGAGACCCGCGCACACTTCATCCACACCACCCTGTCAGAGACCGGCACAGTGTCTTACAACCAATTCATCCCCTTCTAGAGCATCACCGGCAGCCTCTTTATACCCATGGCCTGCAGATCATTGCTCCTTTATCACTCCCCTGCCGATTGGATACAGAACATTGCGCCTTGAACCCTTTCCATCTGAGAGCTCTTTGCAGGCTGTACCTCTTTCAGGGTTTCCTCGTTTGTGCTGAAGTTCAGGTTTTTGACGAATAAAGTACAGCCAGGAAGTGTCTCCTCCTCCTCCTCCTCCTCTTCTTCTTCTTCCTCCTCCTCTCCATCTTTCTCTATCCCGCTCTTCTCCTCTGCTTGGGTCTCTGCACCCTCTGCGAGAAACAAACAGGAAATGCTTCAGAAAACCTCCCCCCGGCTACGCAGGAAACAGGGGCAGGACTGCTGGCCAGCGACAGCTTGGGAACAGTGATGCTACAATACTGGAGGCGTATGACGAGCAAGGCAGGGGCAGACCTCACCAGAAAGGAATTAACGAGGAACACGGCAGGAGAAGAGTCTCTCTCTCTGTTGTTTGAAGCTACAGAAAAAACAGTGCAACGCAATGAGATAGGATGGGATGGCGTAAACACAAGATGCTACGGTGCAGATGGAGTTCTTTTTATTCCTTCCTTTTAAAGCGGCATTATCTCTTTTTCTTTTGTGTTCCGGTTTTGAAGCAGGGGGGTCTCCATAGCGGAGCCGTTTTAATTTCAGCTCCGGGGACCCGCTGGTTCCCAAGATACATACTGAAGGGTCTGCCGGTAGAAAATGTTTGTGCAAAGGTCCACCGAGCCAATAGGAAGGCACGTCGTCATCCCTTGCTGCTTCCTATTGGCTGCATGCCGCGGGAACTTTAATACACCGTGAGCGCCTTTAGTGGTAAGTATCTCGGTAAGCAGGGGGTCCCCAGAGCTGAAATGACAGCGGTTCAACTCCGGAAACCCCGCCTCCCATCAAGGGGGGGGGGGGGGGGGGAAATATAACGACCCATTAAGGTCGAAACAGTCTGTCTGTGGGTGAGTTTACTGGCTATGCATCTTAACCCCATCTCTGCTACAGAAGCTGTGATATACAGCAAGCTTAAGCCTATAAAGGGGAACCATGTTGAATGGTTTTGAAGCAAAAGGTGGCACTGTGTGCTCATTTGCATGTCATTTCCCAGAATCCCTTGCTGCCGTGGAAGTGCTGGGTGATACAGTGGGTGCGTGTGTCAATCAGTGGGTGCGTGTGTCAGTCAGTGGGTGCGCGTGTCAGTCAGTGGGTATGTGTATCAGTCAGTGTGTGTGTGAGTATGCGGACACGGAAGGGGTCTGTCTGAGTCCCCCGGCCCCGAGCAGCCCCCACTCTCTTCCCCCTTCCCCCCCGCCGGCCAAGGTACGGAGACAGCGGCCGGATTGTGTGTGTGTGTGTGTTTCTCTTCCTTCCTCCTCTCCGGTGACTGCTGGTGTTGGAAGCTGACACTGCTGACGGCCTCTTCTGCCAGCAGTGACGTCACTTCCGTCACCATGCAGTCCCTTTCCTGCCAGGGAATTTTTCTCATCTGATAGGTGCCGCTAAAGAAATTTTGCTTAAAAAAAGGCCTCTCAGAGGCAGGTGTGGTGCACGGTAAAGGTTAAATAATTACAGTCTGTAAGGATCCCTAGAGATCCAATACACCGACACAGCACAATTGATAATCACAAGAAATGGTTTATTGGGTCCAAAATGCACACACGTCTGACGTTTCCATTCCCTGAAGAAGGTCCCCCTGGGGACGAAAACGTCAGACATATGTATGCATTTTGGACCCAATAAACCCTTTTTTGTGATTATCACTTGTGCTGTGCCGGTATATTGGATCTCTAGGGATCCTTACATAATATAATATAACATAATATATATATACACACACACACATACATACAGTGGGTTTATTGGCTTTGCATCTCATCCCAGGCTATGTTTAAAAGCTATGTTTAAAGCAGCATCCATTGGCTTAAGCGTTTTCCATGTAATGTGGTCTTGAGACAAAAGGTGACACATTGTGTGCTCATTTGCATGTCATTTCCCAGAATCCCTTGCTGCAGTGGAAGCACTGTATGCTAGGTGATAATTGCGAAAGGCAGGGTTGCAGACCTGTCTAAGACATGTGAATGTGCTCACAAGTAATATTTTTATATGCTATACGGCGGAGGGTTTTTAATCTCCTTTTCACCCACCACAACGTAAATAATATATTTTTTTTTTTGTAAAGGCAAAGCTCCTTTAAATTACTAACGGGGTCAACGTCAGAACGATTCAATGCAACCAAAAATTGCATGTATTATGGAGTTTCACACATCCCACTCCCCCTCCAGAGTAATAAGGGTGATTAAGCAGCGTTCTCATTATCTTTGTATGTATTTGCGCATGCTCGTCCTTATTTGCATGTCATTCTGTTTATGTAATTATTAAATCTCTGCACCCCCGCTGTGGAACAGGTGGTCGCTTTACAAATACAGGTTAATAATGAACCCTCTTCCCTGGATGTCGCAGACTCCTTTAGCACGGAGCGCCCTATTCTGTATAGTCCCAAGCAGCCGTTCGAGCCGTTTTTCGGCTGCAAACCACTATTGAAGTCAATTGTGATTTTGGCCCCTAACTATATAGAATGACGCCCCTGATGAAGTTGAATAGGCAAAGCAGTTTCTTATTACACAATAAATTGGTGCAGCTAAGCCCCTATTAACCCCATCTCTGCTACAGAAGCTGTGATATACAGCAAGCTTAAGCCTATATAGGGGAACCATGTTGAATGGTTTTGAAGCAAAAGGTGGCACTGTGTGCTCATTTGCATGTCATTTCCCAGAATCCCTTGCTGCAGTGGAAGTGCTGGGTGATACAGTGGGTGATTTCAGAAACACTGAAATGCATTTCAAGCTTTTTTTTTTTTTTATAACTGTAAGGAGCGTCTCATTGAGTAAAGACACCGAGTTTGAATCGGGGGAACCTGGTTCAAATCCTTGTGACCTTGGGCAAGTCACTTTCTCTCCTTGTGCCTCAGGCACCAAAAACAGATTGTAAGATCTACGGCGCAGAGACTGTGTCTGTAAAAGTCCTATGTGCTGCGTACTGCACATTATACTGTAATGTGACCCACACTGAGTCCCATTGGGAGAAAAGCGCTATATGAAATAAAGTTATTATTATAACAGAGATACAATTGGATTTCTGCGGGTTCCTTGTCAGCTGCATACACAATAAGGTGTGCTGGGTAATCCTGGAAAATCTCTGCCCTCCTCCTCGCTCTCTTAGGAGTGTAATATAGTGCGTGTGCGCTACCGTGCACACGCGCGTCAATCATAATCGACTGTGTATAAACCTGACGTTCTATACTTCCGACGCACGCACGTACGTACGGCAGTGAGCGTTGAGCCGGCAGATCGGAGGAAAGACATGAAAAGTGTCTTTTCACGCTGCTGTCGGTGCACGTCACGCTCTATTAACCAATCACAGCGAGGCTGCAATTACTTTGTATTTTGCGCAGAAGGGAAAGGGTCAGGGTGTTGTATGCAGCAAATGAGGACAATGTTAAAGATGATTAAAATCAATCACAAAAAAGAGAGACCGCTGCTGGATCTTTGATTCTAACTGGTGGAAAAGTAATATGGTTTATATGCAATAGAGAAATTAGAGAGAAAAAGGAGGAAAGGAGTAATTTGTAATGTCAGCAATGTTGTTCTTCACCTTCATAAGGAATGCCTTATTTAAGTAATAATCCCCGAAGAACAGGGCATTACTGGCCAATAAGAGTTGAAGGCCCGAGGCGAAGCCGAGGGACTTTAACCCAGCCAGGTCATTATTGGCCAGTAATGCCCTGTTCTGAGGGGATTATTACTATTATAGGCTAAATATAGCCTTTTTTCATAAATAATAGACACTTTTGTATAGTTATATAGATTTTTTTAAATTAAAATAAAATGGTAAATACATGAAACCACCTCTATATACGTTTACACTGCAGATATCTATATCCACACACTGCAGCCCCCTCTGTGTACACACACACACACAGCAGCTCACCACACACAAACTGCTGCTACACACACACACACACCACCTCCTCTACACACACAAGCACACCACACACACACACACACACACACACTGGAGCTCTAGACACACAACATGGCACCTCCTCTACACTCACAACACAGCACCTCCTCTACACTCACAACACAGCACCTCCTCTACACTCACAACACAGTACCTCTACACACACAACACAGCACCTCTACACACACAACACAGCACCTCTACACACATGTTACACCCATAAACACTGCTGCTGACGCTGACACTGACACACACACACACACACACAAACTGCTGCTACACATACAACAGTACAACACACACACACACACACACACACACACACACACACACACACACACACACACACACACACTGCAGCCACAATCAAAAATGCTGCCACTTACTAAACTTTGCACTCTCCCCCCCCCCACCTCTACACACAACACAGCACCTCTACACACAATACAGCACCTCTACACACACCCCACTGCACCTCTATACACAACACAGCACCTCTACACACACAACACACACACAAACACTGCACCTCTATACACAACACAGCACCTCTACACACACACACACACACACTGGAGCTCTATACGCACACAGCACTTCTACACAGATATACAACACAACAGCACACACTTACACACAAACTGCAGCCACAAAGAAACTGCAGGCAGCCACTGACTCCTCCCCCTCCCGAGCGGACAGATTTTCTGAGCAGATTCAGTTGAATTGGGGGGGAAGAGGGGGAGGGGGGTGAAGGGGCTCCAGTGTGTGTGTGTCAGTAGCAGTGTTTATGGGTGTAGCAGCAGAGTTTGTGTGTGTGTAGAGCTGCTGTGTGTGTAGAGCTGCTGTGTAGTGAGTGTAGAGGAGGTGCTGTGTTGTGTGTCTAGAGCTCCAGTGTGTGTGTGTGTGTAGAGGCACTGTGTTGTGTGTGGTGTGCTGTTTTGTGTGTGTGTAGCAGAAGTTTGTGTGAGAGCTGGTGTGTGTGTGAGAGCTGGTGTGTGTGTGAGAGCTGGTGTGTGTGTGTGAGCTGGTGTGTGTGTGTGAGCTGGTGTGTGTGTACACACAGAGGGGGTGGCAGTGTGTGGATATAGATATCTGCAGTGTAAGAGTATATAGAGGTGGCTTCATGTATTTACCATTTTATTTGAATAAAAAAATCTATTTAACTACAAAAGTGTCTATTATTTATGAAATATGCCTACATTTAGCCTATAATAGTAATAATCCCCTCAGAACAGGGCATTACTGCCCTGCTTCGCCTCGGGCCTTCAACTCTTCCAGCCAGGGCATTATTGGCCAGTAATGCCCTGTTCTTCGGGGATTATTACTTAAATATAATTATAGGCAACTTTTTCTTATTTTCTTATTGCTATTGCCGTAACTAACAGATGTGATATATAATGTTATGCTTATTACAGGAGCCGGGTGTGATGTCATAGCCACGCCCATCTGTTGCTCACAGCACAGACCTGTACACACAAAAAGTGTGATTCACGCGCACGAACAATAGCACACGTGCGAGCGCGCCAACTATACAACAAGCCTTACCTGCTTCCTGCTCGTCTGGTAGTTGTTTATCTGCTGGTTCAGGTTTCTTCTGGGCAGGGGGAGTGCTGAAAACGTTCACGGGAGCCCACTCCAGGTAGAGAGGGACGTGCTGAAACTGATGGGGAGAGAGTGGGAGAAACGTACTGATGGGGAGAGAGTGGGAGAAACGTACTGATGGGGAAGAGAGTGGGAGAAACGTACTGATGGGGAAGAGAGTGGGAGAAACGTACTGATGGGGAAGAGAGTGGGAGAAACGTACTGATGGGGAAGAGAGTGGGAGAAACGTACTGATGGGGAGAGAGTGGGAGAACCGTACTGATGGGGAGAGAGTGGGAGAACCGTACTGATGGGGAGAGAGTGGGAGAACCGTACTGATGGGGAGAGAGTGGGAGAACCGTACTGATGGGGAGAGAGTGGGAGAAACGTACTGATGGGGAGAGATTGGGAGAACCGTACTGATGGGGAAAGAGTGGGAGAACCGTACTGATGGGGAGAGAGTGGGAGAAACGTACTGATGGGGAGAGAGTGGGAGAACCGTACTGATGGGGAGAGAGTGGGAGAAACGTACTGATGGGGAGAGAGTGGGAGAACCGTACTGATGGGGAGAGAGTGGGAGAACCGTACTGATGGGGAGAGAGTGGGAGAACCGTACTGATGGGGAGAGAGTGAGAGAACCGTACTGATGGGGAGAGAGTGGGAGAACCGTACTGATGGGGAGAGAGTGGGAGAAACGTACTGATGGGGAAGAGAGTGGGAGAAACGTACTGATGGGGAGAGAGTGGGAGAACCGTACTGATGGGGAGAGAGTGGGAGAACCGTACTGATGGGGAAAGAGTGGGAGAAACGTACTGATGGGGAGAGAGTGGGAGAACCGTACTGATGGGGAAAGAGTGGGAGAACCATACTGACGGGGAGAGAGTGGGAGAAACGTACTGATGGGGAGAGAGTGGGAGAAACGTACTGATGGGGAGAGAGTGGGAGAAACGTACTGATGGGGAGAGAGTGGGAGAACCGTACTGATGGGGAGAGAGTGGGAGAACCGTACTGATGGGGAGAGAGTGGGAGAACCGTACTGATGGGGAGAGAGTGGGAGAAATGTACTGATGGGGAGAGAGTGGGAGAAACGTACTGATGGGGAGAGAGTGGGAGAAACGTACTGATGGGGAGAGAGTGGGAGAACCGTACTGATGGGGAGAGAGTGAGAGAACCGTACTGATGGGGAGAGAGTGGGAGAACCGTACTGATGGGGAGAGAGTGGGAGAAACGTACTGATGGGGAGAGAGTGGGAGAAACGTACTGTAGGGAGGTGTGCAGGGTACGCAGCGAGGAGGTGGAACGAGGCAAAGGAGACAAACACTAATTTTAAAGATGTGAAAGGAGCAGTTCCTTCTGTTCGTTACTTTTGGGGGAGGTATGGGAAGTAGGGGGTCTTTGTGGCTGAACCGCGTTCATTTCCGCTTCGGTGACTTCTCTGGTTCCCGAGATCCTTACCGGAAAAGGGGCCGCTTGTATCATCCCCTCCAGGGGAAACAAAATGGCGTGTAAATCTCCTATGGTACTCGGGCCACCCGTCGCGGCTTACTATTGGCCCACGTGATGCAGCTATTTTTAACAACCAGGAAATAACCGGCGGCACCTCTCCCGGTACGGATCTTGGGAAGCAGGGGAGCTGAAATTAACACGGTTCAGCCACAGAGACCCCCTGCTTCCCACCTACGTATATTAAAAAGTGAATGGGCCATAAAGTGTCTTCAGGCTCTGGAAGTTGTCTTAACGCCATAGCACTGCTTAGCAAATATGGGCTGGGCTAGATCGAAGGCACACGTAACATGGTGGGTTACCTTGGTGTATGCCAGCTTGCTGAATGCCCGCTTGGCCTCGGTGGGTTCCAGGAACTCCACGATGGCGGTGACGCCACCCTCCGGCAGCAAAACCCGACCCAGGTCCCCGAAACGCCCGAACACCTCCTGCAGCTCCGCCGCCCGTGTGCCGGCCGGAAGGTTCTTCACCAGGATCACCGACTTGCTGCGCGGCCCTGTGGCCTGGACGAGGGAAGGTGGAGAGAGGGTCAACAGGCGTCATGAAATCCAATCTGTAACTTTCCTGCTACTACAGCATCCCCCCCCTTCCCTCCCCTGGCACTGGTGGGGTCATTCATTGGGGGAACCGGTACCCCACATTTATACAGGAAATCCTGGGTAATAACCGCTTTGCCTTCAGGAGAGGGGGGCAGCAGCACCCAGAAAAGTGAATTAAAACTAATTTTATCATATACAAGTAAATGCATGAATATAACAGCTACCAAGATTGTTATCTTCTACACATGTATATGTACATGAACATAAATATATATGTTTGAACATTATATATGTACACTTATATAGATATACGTATGTATCAGTAGCTTACAGTAAAACAAATGTTAACATGAAAACACAAGCTAATTTAATCCTATAGTAGTAGAAAAGGGTGTATTTCCTGCCCCTTACTGCCCCGGGCGTTGTACTCCCCCAGCAGGGGCATTACAGCACAGTACAGGACTGACTGCTCTGACAGTCGCCGGGAGGTCGTGTGCAGGCATTTCTGCACGTCGGGAGTGTGTGTGTGTGTGGGCTCTGCTGCACGTCAGGAGGCTGTGTGTGCACAGGCTCTGCTGCTTCCCAGGAAGCTTATGTGTGTGTGTGTGTGTGGGTTTTGCTGCTCGCTGTGAGTGTGTGTGCTTGCAGATCTACTGCTCGCCAGAAGTTAGTGTGTGCGGGCTCTGCTGCTTGCCGGGAGGCTGTGTGTGCGGGCTCTGCTGCTCGCCGGGAGGCTGTGTGTTCGGGCTCTGCTGCTCGCCGGGAGGCTGTGTGTGCGGGCTCTGCTGCTCACTGGGAAGATATGTGTGTGCACGTGCAATGCTGCTCGCTGGCAGGCTGCGTGTGTGCAGGCTCTGCTGCTCGCTGGGAGGACATGCGTGCGCGTGCAATGCTGCTTGCTGGGAGGACATGCGTGCGCGTGCAATGCTGCTCGCTGGGAGGCGGCGGGTGTGCTGGCTCTACTGCTTGCTGAGAGGCTGTGTGTGTGTGTGTGTGTGTGTGCGCGTGCAATGCTGGTCGCTGGGAAGATGTGTATGTGCAATGCTGTTCGCTGGGAGGCTGTGTGTGTACGAGCAATGCTGCTCGCTGGGAGGCTGTGTGTGTGTGTGCAATGCTGCTTGCTGGGAGGCTGTGTGTGTGTGAAATGCTGCTCGCTGGGAGGCTGTGTGTGCAATGCTGCTCGCTGGGAGGCTGTGTGTGTGTGTGTGTGTGTGCAATACTGCTTGCTGGGAGGCTGTGTGTGCAATGCTGCTTGCTGGGAGGCTGTGTGTGTGTGTGTGCAATGCTGCTTGCTGGGAGGCTGTGTGTGCAATGCTGCTTGCTGGGAGGCTGTGTGTGTGTGTGCAATGCTGCTTGCTGGGAGGCTGTGTACGTGTGTGTGTGTGTGTGTGTGTGCAATGCTGCTCGCTGGGAGGCTGTGTGTGTGTGGATTCAGTGATGTTCTTTACCTGACCAAAGGAATCCAGGCTGACCCCGTTCTGAAGGAGGAACTGGCGCACATCTTGTACCAGCTGGGTCTCCCCCAACGCTACTCTCACAGCAACGCTGCCCTTCCCTTCCTGAGGGAGGGAGGGAGAGAGGGAGGGAGGGAGAGAGAGAGGGAGGGAGAGAGAGAGGGAGGGAGAGAGAGAGGGAGGGAGGAAGAGGAAAATGTAGGCAGTTAAAAGTTATACACAAAATAATATATATATATATATATATATATATATATATATATATATACACACATACAAAACTATATAAATATACTGTATAAAGTTTTGTCCCAATCTATGGGATTATGAATCTCTGCTACTATTCGGACCCCTTTGAACGTGTGAAGCTCGTGTATGAGCCACATCTACAGTAGGAAGAGCTCTTATGTTCCCCGGTATCGCCGCCTGCATAGGAACAATCTATTCTCCCAGCAGGTGATGAGGACGGACACTCACGTGATCCAGCACTTGGCTCTTGCTGGTGCTGTACTTCTGAGCGATCGCATCTGCCACTGAGCTGGTCCCCATGAAGAGCGTATTCCAGTTGTGAGAGCTGATGACAGGGAGGCGATATTGAGCAATTTGCTGATGGAGGGTCCTGCTACACATTACTATGTACTGGGTATAACTTTACTTGTTCTACTCGAGACCTTGGACATAACCCAGTGGTTCCCAATTTGTTTGAACTGTTTTGCCTTTAGGACTCCCTTCTGTATTTGATGCACAAAGTAAGGCCGCGTCCAGACTGATCTCGCGCGATCTGCGCGATCAAACAGATTATGGGTAATGCGATTGTGTATAGTGTGCGCGCGCACCCTGAGTGCAGTTTGAGGAGACAAATTATTTTGTATTTGCCGCACGATGGCCGGGTCACTTGAGCGGTTCGCCCCAATGAGGGCGAACCAGCTCTGTGATGTCACGCCCATGCCCCCGACACACGCCCCTCCCTTCCTCCCCGTGCGTGCACAACAGCACATTTTTACAGGCCAGGAATCGTCCCAGCTACATCAGCACGTGACGTCACGGCGCTCGGCGCGCGCGAAATCTGTCTGGACGCGGCCTTTGAGCAACAGTTGGGTATTTTGCCTCCATAATCCCCGATAAAACCGTAAGAGCTTCACTTTGTGGAGTATATTAATTGGGTTATTGATGCAAAGACACTCTCCTATCTTCCTCTCTCTCTCTGTGCCTCTCTGTCCCCTTACGTATCATTGGCGCCCCTAAGGGGGTGCCCGCTCCGCAGGTTGGGAAAACCAGACTTAACCTCATCCTTCATTAAAATCCCCACCGTAACACTTCAGGCCATATTTATTAGGCAGTCTTCTATCACAAGACACTTTCAGTCAAGTCAAAGTGTCTTCCAGCGCCAGAAGAAGATGTCTAATGGCAGAAGACTACTTAGTAAATATGGTCGTTAATCTTCCCAGACCCCGAACCATCACCTAGTTCTTCTCTACCCACTTTCCTCATCTCTAATGCCTCAACCCTTTCTTATATTCATCCCTCCATAAGTACCCAGAACAAGCAGCCCTTAACCTATTCCTTGTTGGAAAGTCCACTAACCACAAACTTGTCCATTCTCTGCTGCAGAATCGCTGAATACTGCAGATAAGGGGCGACGCTCTTGCACCGCAGGGTAACCCGGTGGCACCCAAACTATTGCAGGTTTACAGAACAACCCTTACGGTATCTATACACTGAATGCACTCCATGCCCAACACGGCATGTCACCTCCTCCTGTATTCCCGGGTCTCCTGGTTTGGTCCTTGTACCTGGAGCTTTTGGCTTTGTCTTTTAATGCCTTCTGCTTCTTGAACGCAGAGGACTCCGCTCCCGGCTCCACCTCTTCCTCCTTCTTCACGGTGGAGGGTAGGACATGAAGCATCCTGCCCTGAGGGAGGAGAGAGGCCAGTGATCGATCACACACACACTCACTCACACACACTATACACTACAGCCTTGCCTTTCTGGAACTTATATTTGAAAGAACTCTATTTGCAATAGCTTAGCAAGCACAGGGTTAAAACCGAAGGTCAGCAGCTGCAAGAGCATTAAAAGACAGTTCTAAGGAAGGCATACGGATGCCAGAAAAAATGGAGACGCGTTAGAGCCCTTGTGGGACTTGTGTGTCTAAATCTGTGGATTCTAATGTATGGAGGATGTTTTGGGGTGGGGGGGTTATCCCTGGTGCCTGCAACATCAGTAAACATCTGAAACCCCAGCACACACTGTTGAGCCTACAACCCCACATGCAGTGTTTGCTCCCATGCCCTGCATGTTCAAGATGATACATTCACCCCCAAGCACTCGTTACCTGGAAGATCTGTCCGTCCACCTCTGCGTACGCCTTCACCGCGTGCTCCGTGATGAGGAAGGTGACGAACGCAAAGCCCTTTGGCTTCTTGGTGAGGCTGTCAATGGGGAAATGGATCTCGGAGATGGGACCTGAAGGGAAAAGGGGGGAAGAGACGAGACTTGAAATATCCGGAAACGTCTGAACGTAAAGGGACTAGAAGGGCAAAAATCAGGGAGGGGAGACTGATGTTCCTGTTGTCCACACCGTGCCTCTCCAATGCATGAGGAAACTGGGGACTTGGTACCCCGAAACGTTGTGCCCCCTTTGTCTCCTGTATACTCCAAATGTATATACCAAATGTATCCTATATAGACGTCAGTTTAACGGTCACAGTGAAACCAGTGATTGCACTAGGACACGGTGAGTGTGTGTATACACACACACACACGTGTATGTATATAGGCAGTGTTCGACAAACCTATACATTTGCACGCCCCGGGTGAGTGGATTTAACATCGTGGCGAGCTCCTATTGGCCCAAGCAGCACACGTGTGGTACTAGGTGGCGAGTAGATTTTTTTGTTCAGCGAGTAGATTTTTTGGTGATTTGTCGACCACTGTATATAGGCATAAATACACACATTTATACAGGCACATATGTTTAGCAGGCTTGGCATTATTTTATCAAAGGATGTAACCAAACGTCTCCTTTGTCTTACAGATTTAGTTTGCACTATGTATATTTATTTCCCCATGTATTGCTATCCCAATGGGAGAAGCGCAGGGTTTCACTTTCTGTTTTTCACATTTGTATGGCCAATCCCTTCGCCAGCAGCCTGCTCCTTACATGGAGAAGCGCGGTGAATATATATTTGTTTTACATTTTCTGTTGGGCCAAATTAAATCCTTAGCAGCACGCTCCTAGAGGGCACCATTATTAGGGTGCGAATAATGTATTTAGCCAAATCACCTGCAACTGCTTATAGAGCAGCTTGTGGGAGGCCAGTCCCTCCTTTTTCAAGGTATATAATCTCCCAGTAAGGTGCCTGTAAATTCACTTTTCACTATACTTGCATACAGGTAAGTAGCTTCACTGGTATATACCAGTTTTTAACAGCACTAAGTTACATAAGCTTATGTTTAGAATATTAACCCCTTCAGGGTATATTTCACAGAACATTTGTATGTATTTAGCATAGGGACCTGCAACTGAGATTTACCTTGACGTTGGTTAGCAGGCCTGTCATTATTTTTTCAAAGGATGTAACCAAAAGTCTCCTTTGTCTTACAGACTTGGTTTGCACTGTGTATATTTATTTCCCCATTTATTGCTATCCCAATGGGAGAAGCGCAGGGATTCACTTTCTGTTTTTTCACATATGTGTATATATATGAAAACTCTCCAAATAAAAAGCACTGCATAGTAAATATGGCCCCAGGTCTGTAGACAAGTCAGTTCACCGCAGAGCACCCATATAGCACCCATACGAAACAAAAAAGCGCAAGCTTACAGTTTCAGCCATTTTTCAGTATACAAGCGTGTGGGTTTGTATATATTTGCTCACATACATCCTCTGCGACTTGAAGGGACAGCAGTTCCCCGAAACGCGTTGTGACAGGAGTGGGGTGAAATAGCCTCACACGCCTCTTATTTCACTTGCGTGAATAAATCTACCCGTTTTGCAGACAGCGTGTGCGTCGACATCTGTCTTTTTCTGAGTGCTTGTTCCTAAACCATGTTTTTGTGTTGCTTATAGTGCGATATCCAGGAACGGCAGCACCACTATATTCGGAGGCAACTTTTGATACTATGTGGTGAGTGCAGAATAGCCCCTATTATTATTATTACATATGTATGTATATCCATGAGTGTGTATACAGATGTATAAAGACACACACACACACACACACACACACTCACCATATTTGGAGAAGAGTTTTTCCAGGTCGTCCTCGCTGCAGCTATATGGCAGGTTCCTGACAAAGAGTCTCCCGGACTCGGACACGTCCTCCTGCAGCTCTCCCTCCCTCTCCCGCTGCTCCCAGGGTCTATCTTGGGCCTTTGCAGGGATCCGGGGCTCCTGGGGTCGCTCGTCCCGGAACACCTCAATGTACCGCCCGCCTGAATGGGGTCCAAGGGTTAGAACAAGCCCAGGCTGCCGACTTCCATGTGCTCGCCAACACAGCCTGCAACCAGCCACACAGCACCTGCCACTCTCCCTACCCATCCCACCCCGGCTGTGCGATGCCACCGGGGTCCAGCGATCACTTCCTCCCTGTCCTCTGGTTTACAGCCAGCCCAAACAGCTCACACTGTCATCTCATGGCTCTATCTGCCATGGTCTGACAAGCCAACCTCCTCACCCATGTAATCCTTGTTCCTTGTCAGAGCTTTCTGCACCGCCTCTTCACTGCTCAAATCCACAAAGATATAACCTGGGAGAGATAGAGACACAGAGGGCGAGATGGAGAGATAAAAGGATTAGCGGAGTAGTGGTAAAGAGAGATGGTTTTTAATACACACACAAGCTTATCATTTCAGACATTTAAACTCTCAGTGAATTTGGACAAATCCCTTTATTTCTCTAGGGCGCCTGTAACTGATTAATAACACTGGATTTCTACCCTCGTGGCGCAGCAGTGTGCAAAGTGGGGGGCGCAGGTTGCAGAGGTCCAGCTCTCTTCCCAGAGGCATTTAAATTAAATGACCGGGGGGGATCGCATGTTGGCTCTGCAACTTACTTACCGGGGTTCAGACGCGTTGCTGTGACGCGTCGCCATGGTGTCAAATGACACCGTGGTGTCATGCTGGGTGACGCCACATGACTGTCTCCATGGCTATGAGGTCTCATGACCCGCGGCGTCATTTGAAGCCGCCAAACCAGGTAGGGGGGGTGCGAGAGCGAGCGCAGCTCTAAATGTTTGCGCTCCCCTGCTCTAGGGGTTGCTGCTCAGACCAGTGAAACAGAAATGTACACCGCCACAGAGCTGGCTCTGATTAGTGTAACTGTAATGCGAAGGATTACAAGCCTGGGGAAGGGGGGGGAATGGGGGGAGGGGGTACTGGTTCAGTTATAGGGTTTGGCAAAGTTATGGGACTTAACACCACAGAAACTACAGTACTTGATGTCTGGTTACATGGTTGATGAGGGAAAAAAAAACACATGTCTATCGAGTTCAACCTATGCTAACTTTAGACAGATACTTTATCCTATATATTTTTACTTATAGTATATTGATCCCGAGGAAGGCAAACAAAAAACCCCAGTGACACATTATCCAATGATGTCTCATAAGGGGCAAAATAAATTCCTTCCTGGCTCCAAATAACGGCAAATCGTGTTTCTCCCTGAAAACCTTGACTTTATAAAAAGATGTCTATTGTATCTGCCATCACAGTCTCCATGGGTAATGAATTTCACATTGTAACTGCCCTTGCTGCAAAGAACCCTTTCCTTTGTTGCTGGTGAAATCTCCTTTCCTCCAACCTTAAGGGATGACCCTGAGTCATTTGTACTGTCGTTGGGATGAATAGTTCTTTTGAATGCTCCTTGTACTGTCCCCGAATATATTTGTACATAGTTATCATATCCCCTCTTAGACGCCTCTTCTAATGTAAATAAAACTAATTTAGCCTCTCCTCATTTGACAGATTTTCCATCCCCTTTATTCACTTTTCTAGTTCCATAATGTCTTTTCGATGGAGTGGTGCCCAAAACTATACTTCATATTCAAGGTGTGGTCTGGCTATTTCTTTATGCAGTAGCATAATTATACTGCCTTCCCTTCCATTTATACCCAATTTAATGCAAGATAAGATCTTATTTGGTTGCCGTTTCCTTAACTATGAGATGTTTTCATGGATGTGCGAAGTGTTGGAGTGTGAGTCTCAGTGTCACTCTCAAAGCAGGTCTAGCTGGGCACTTACCAGTCTTGTTCCCGTGAGTGTTCCTCACTATTCGGATGGCGACTGGTTTTATTGGCACGAGGAACTCACGGACGTTTTGCTAGGAAGGGAACACATCATAGGTTTGGGTCACTTTGTGACTGTGTGAAAAGTACAGGCTTAATGGTCCTTTGTGTCACTCACACACTCTGCCGAGTTTCAAGGGACAGAGTCTTAGGGGCTTATTCTAGATCAGCCATAGCGCCAATCTGGCTATTTTCGGAAACTTCCGCTGAAAAGGGTCCAATCGGCCACTTTGGCTGAAATAGAATAAGCCCCTTAGACCTTTTCCTGTGTCAATGTACAGTGAGGAACAGATGGGAGAGGCTGTACATTCATTTAGTCACTATGTTACTCTATAAAAGGGACAGACTAGATGGCTCTCTCGTGTGTGTCACTGCATCACCCTGCAGTAGGACAAATATACGGGCAATAAATCTGTTCTGCCTGTTTCATCTTGCAAGGGGAGGGACAGATTAAAAGGGCCATAGCTTCCTTCTGTCCCCCCGTGGTGGGCTGGCTTGACTGCCTTCTGTGCCCCTATGTCAGTCTGTGGCAAAGGGGACTCACTTCTGTAACGTTGAAGGGTGCTCCTCGGAGTTTGACAGTGTAGGGAGTGGTGGGTGAATTCGGAACAGCAGGTTTCTGGGGGAAAAAACAAAACAAGAATATGGTCTCTGTATATATGGGATTGTGAATGAACTGACCATGCACGCAACGCTCGAATACAATACAAAAAACACAAGCGCCAGGCCGAAAATAAACATAATAATCGGAAAAACAAATAACATTCCTTACACAGCGCTGTACATAGTATTTTGCAAGCAAATGAGTCCCTCCCCAGAAGAGCTTACAGTATCATTGTGGTGCTCAGGGGACAGGGACGTGCATTAAGATAAAGGAATTTCTGCCCTGGAGAGAGGGCTCGAGAAGTAAACTCGTGCAGCCAGCTCCTTGGCAAGAACTTATTGCAGCCATGCTGTTAAAACACTATTACGTTTGGATTCTGACTCACCTCTTTCTTTGCTACTTTGCTCTTCTCAGATGAGCCCTGACTTTTGTCCTTTCCTGCGGGTTTTGACTGTGTAGCCACCTTTTCTCCCTCTGGCGTCTCCGTCTCCTCTTCCTCCTCCTCCTCTTCTCCAGATGTGGGATAGGGATCCTTCACCACTTTGGATTTAAGGTATTCCATGTCGGAAATCTCCAACCGCAGGGCGAGCTTTCCGGCAGCGTCCTCTCCTTGCACCCAACGAGAGACAACATGCATTACGATGAACAAACATACAGTATTACAATTCACATATAGTGTCGACTCTGTACTTAACATTATGGGGGAAAACGAGGGGATAAAATGCACCCATCCACATATCCACCTACCTTTCCTTCCATATGTCCATCCATATATCCACCTACCTATCCTTCCATATGGCCATCCATATATCTACCTACCAATCCTTCCATATGGCCATCCATATATCTACCTACCTATCCTTCCATATATCTACCTACCTATCCTTCCATATGGCCATCCATATATCCACCTACCTATCCTTCCATATATCCACCTACCTATCCTTCCATATATCCACCTACCTATCCTTCCATATATCCACCTACCTATCCTTCCATATATCTATCTACCTATCCTTCCATATGTCCATACATATATCTATCTACCCATCCGCTATTCATCCACCCAAGTGAGGAGATAGTGGACTGTACTTCTGAAAGGCTTTCCTGAAGGACTGTTTTAGGTTAGCTTTTGAAGGGAGGGAGAGTTGATAGCTGCCAAATAAAGATTGGTAGGGAGCTCCAGAACTGGGTTAAAGCAAGGGGAGAATCTCTTCAGATGGCAGGTGGGATAAGCCACATTTCTCCATTTGACAAAACAGGTAACTCATGTCAAACACATACCACAGAGAACTAGTATGCCAGTTGCTAATATAACTGTTTAATTTGAGCCACTACCACATAGCATACGTTATAAAATGCACAAACATCGATATATGAAGATATACTGATATATATTAGAAAAGAAAAAAGAGAAAGAGCGCATGCCCCATAGCATAATACAGTACATTTATTGGGAAAGGGGAGGGGGAGGGGGAGGGGGGGTAGAAAATCCACTCACAAGGATAGGTTAAAATTAAGCAGTGTGTGAAATATATCACCGCCAACTCTGGTCACTCAGCCTCCAGACCCTGCAGTCCAACTCTCACTTGAAGCTGCTGGTAGATGTTCTCTGGTGCATGAGTAGAAAGGCTCCTTAAAATCAATGATGCAGTCTTTGAGTTTCAGGAAAATCTCCAATCTCTGCTGGCCGCAATGTATATCAGCGCTCTATACGGCCTGTCATGCGCTTGCGTGATGACGCAGTTCCGTTCCCCAACGCGTTTCGTCACATGCTGTGACTTTCTCAAAGCAACCCATGACAGGCCGTATAGAGCGCTGATACACATTGCGGCCAGCAGAGATTGGAGATTTTCCTAAAACTCAAAGACTGCATCATTGATTTTAAGGAGCCTTTCTACTCACGCACCAGAGAACATCTACCAGCAGCTTCAAGTGAGATTTGGACTGCAGAGTCTGGAGGCTGAGTGACCAGAGTTGGCAGTGATATATTTCACACACTGCTTGATTTTAACCTACCCTTGTGAGTGGATTTTCTACCCCCCACGCCCCTTTCTCAATAAATGTACTGTATTAAGCTATGGGGCGTGCGCTCTCTCTCTTTTTTCTTTTCTAATAGGTATCATCTGGATGTGGTTCATCCTATTTGAGAGCTGCCAGAGATCCCCTCATACCAGGACTATTTTTTCCTATTTAAGGATTTTCACTCAAGGACTGGTTTTTATATCAATTTTTCTTTTTGCTTGTATTTTATGTTATCACATGTTTTTGGAGTGTTGTCTTAAATTGTTTTTCACGAAATAGGAGCACATAATATATGTTATATATATTTATTTTAAATTGTAGTATACACATTTATAATTTTTAGTGATTTTGCCTATTTAGAAATATTCATTTAAATTATCATTAATAATATCTTTACACTATTTCAACACTTCTTATTTGGCGCTACTTCACTCCCTTTTCTTTTTCATTCATATACTGATATATATATATATATAGAATACCTGTGGCATTGGGGCTGTCGTCTTCACCCCCCTCCTCCTCACTCACACCACTCTCGGAGTCGGAGTCAAAGTTCAGGTAATCGTCCCTCGAGCGGCTCTTTTCTTTCCTGATCCCGACTTCCTGGGTGTCATTGCTCCAGGTGGCTGTTGTAGTTCTGTTCTGGTGCACGGAGAGGAACTCCTTGAAGTCATTGTCCCCTTCCAGCTGCAAGAACCAAAAAAGGGGACATCACCGATGAGCATTACCGAGAGAATCAAAGAAAAGCTACAGTGCGCATTTGCTTATCAATACAAATATACTGCAGCTGCTTTGTTCTATGGATCATCCCACTATCAAACACAAATTTACTGCTGTGACCAGAGAACCTAACCGAGTCCCTGTAATGTTTCCAATGTCATTCGCATTCTATAGCTTTATGCCTTCCATTCCGGACACTTTGTAACAGACTCGGATATAAATCAGGGTGAAAGTAGCAATCCCTTTGCTTCCCATGTACACTATGTAACCATGACATAGGGTTGTGGCACTTACTTCTTCCAAGGCTGTGGCTTTCTGTTTTTTAGGCTGGGGAGAGACAAAGGATAAGGAAACACGGATTAGCCAAGCAGTTAGAAGGCATAGCATGGAGCCGGTCATTTATTTGGATAAACGTATTTAATAATTGAATTCATTAATTATAGGGAAATGTTCTTATAATAGAGAGTCATTCCAAAATAAGGGGGAACCAATGGGCAGGTGTTCATTTTATTGGGATAGTCTTTTAAATGAGTAGTTGCTATACAGAAGTATTTTCTTAAAGTGGAAATCCATCTTTAGACCAAAGTGTACTAATGGCAGTGACATGTTTAAGGGGTCAGTCCCTCCTAGGAGCAAAGTGTACTAGTGGCAGTGACAGGGTTAAGGGGTCAGTCCCTCCTAAGAACAAAGTGTACTAATGGCAATGACATGTTAAAGGGCTCCATCCCTTCTAGGAACAAAGTGTACTAATGGCAGTGACATGTTTAAGGGGTCAGTCCCACCTAGGAGCAAAGTGTACTAGTGGCAGTGACATGTTAAAGGGGTCAGTCCCTCCTAGGAGCAAAGTGTACTAATGGCAGTGACATGTTAAAGGGCTCCATCCCTCCAAGGAACAAAGTGTACTAATGGCAGTGACATGTTTAAGGGGTCAGTCCCACCTAGGAGCAATGTGCACTAATGGCAGTGACATGGTTAAGGTGTCTGTCCGTCCCTTCTATGACCAAAGTGTACTAATGGCAGTGATATGTTTAAGGGGTCAGCCCCACCTAGGAACAAAGTGTGCTCATGGCAGGGTCATGTTTAAGGGGCCACATCTGGGAGATTGGTGCCTTTTAAACCAAATCTGACATCTATAAGTGTTTTTAAAGTTAGTTTGTAAACATGGTGAGACTTGGGAGCAGTGTGATTCCCTTTGGCTGCTCCCTTTTGTCTGATGTCATGGTTTGTTCAATAGAGTTTGCACAGGCAAAGCCCCCCTCCCCCTTATCTTTAATTCTCTGATAAGGATAGGGTAGGCTAAGGTAAAAGAAAACACTTGATTGGCAAAAACTCCCCCATTTTGAGGCCCTTAAAAAATGCCATTTTAAATAAATTCCCAGACAAAAATGATGGCAATTTTTTGCTTTTAGCCAGGTTAGATTAGTTTAGGGAAGCCAATTGAGTTGTTAAACTGTTTAGAAAATGTTGTTTTCAAGACGGCGATTTAGGATTGCACTGTTAAGAGTGGTGTTGATATTGGGAAATCTTCCTAAAAAAGTGTAGGTTATTATAGGGTTCACTGATGTGTGGAGTTAACTCACTGTCTTGGGGTCAGCAGGTGTCTGCTTTGTCCCCTGCTTCTTCCCAGAATCCTGAGCCTTGGCCTCTCTCTGCGAGTGTTTACTCCAAGCTTTGGACTTCCCAGGATCACCAAATGATTTACATAACTCCACCTTCGGAAGACAAGACAGGGTGAGTTCAGGGTACAGTTGGCATCCACGTTACAGCACAAGATCACAACAGCCCCACTCACCGAGACCCGGGACGTGTCGATGAAGCTCTTGTTGAAGTGGCTGAGAGCTTCTCTGGCTTCATCTTCCGACCCAAAGCCGATGAAACCAAACTTCCGAAACTTGCCTTCCTTGGTGTATTTGAGACTGCAGTCCGTCAACGTGCCGAAGGCAGCAAAGAGGTCCCGGAAGCGGTCTTCCTTTATCTGGAGCACACAGGTAAATAAGGTAATTTACACAGGTAAATAAAGGACTTGTTCAGCCTTACCGAACCAGCACACAGGTAAATAAGGGACTTGTTCAATCTTACTTAACCAGCAGCCGGATGAAGGACTTGATGAGCCTGAAGCAGCACCAGAATAAAAGACTTGTTCATCTTAGGCCACGTTCCATAGTCAGCACGACTTCGCGCGCCGCAAACAAAAGGCAGGGAGTCAATCAATGGGGACGGCCATAGAGCGCAGTCATGCACGAGAACGATGGTGCAGCCAATTTTTCGCAAGACATTTTTGGGGTTTTGTTGAGCGCGACGGACGTGTCAAGTGCGTGGTTCAGCCAATGAGAGTGAACAGCTCACGTGACGTCACGGGCACGCCTCTGACATGCCTCCCAATCGCATCTCCTCCACAGGCAACGGATCGCCTCTGCAGCAGGCGCTTGACTCCATGCGCTAAAACTATATTCGAGGGCTTACCGTAATATTCCAGTCTATAATTTACCATACCCAAAATGATAGAATGGGTAAACAAAGGCAGTGCTGCCTGCAAATGATGGAGGAGGCTATTGGTAGCAAAAAAATCCTTTTAATGAATGAAGGGATCAAACATCACCCCTGGATCACCCAGAAAACGCTCACCTACGCGTTTCGGGCCGTACGCCCTTTATCATTGGATAATGCATTCCGGCGTTGAAAAACGGCCCTTAGGGTTGCATTGTAAAGCGAAACGTTGGATAACGAGGACTACCTGTACCGGCTAAATGAGAGAGGGGGGATGTATTCGAGCCGGCTGCTGGGTAAAGAGACACTTCCAACACAGAAACATATACACCCTCATTGCAGAAGGAGTGTACCTGTTCCGGTTGAGGAGAGGCAATTCAGCGGGCACCACGAGGCAGGGAAAAAAAGTTGCGGAAGCTGGACTGTGCTGTATAACATTTCCTTTATTAAAGCATAGTTAAAAAGAGGGTGAAACGCGTTACAGGTGCAGGGGTATGCTTTTCCCCCCCTCTTTTTAACTATGCTTTAATAAAGGAAATGTTATACAGCACAGTCCAGCTTCCGCAACTTTTTTTCCCTGCCTCGTGGTGCCCGCTGAATTGCCTCTCCTCAACCGGAACAGGTACACTCCTTTTGCTTACTACATCAGCCATGGAGCACACAGAACCGGCGTCTATACCACATGTGAGTACAAGTGCTGCTTAAAGAGAGCTACCCCAGGCATATAGGTTTATCTAGTTCAGGGAGACTGCAGAGGTCAAGGGGGGGGGGGGGTTCAAAGACTCCCCACTTACAACTCCGCACATCTCTGCCATACCTTGTGCCATCTAGGGGGTTTATGCATATAGCCTCAAGCATGCATCATCACACCAAGTGATCCGGTTTAAATGTAGTCAGAAATATTCATTCTCCAATTATTGTGGGTTTATACAAAGCTCTGTAGCACTGGTTGATTGGGGCCATCCACCCCATATACTTTTTTACACCCTCATTGCAGATAACCCCAAATGTGGACCACCTCGCCTGCTCATTGTACATGTAGCTGCTGTAAAGCATTAGACTTTATTTCATCCCTGATTTTTCTCCACTTCCACAATCTGCTTGAGTCTACCCAAGAGGATTGTATTTCCTTTACTATATTATATCACTCTACTAGCCTCAATTACATACACATTACATGCTGCGGATTTAAAGCGTTCGGGATTGACGTGTGTGTGTGTGTGTGTGTGTGTGTGTGTGTGTGTGTGTGTGTGTGTGTGTGTGTGTGTGTGTTTTTGTTGAGAAACCCAGGAAAGCTTATTTTCTTAGGGATGTACAATAAACTCCATATTGTAAACCTATTAGGATTGGAGCTGAATACAGACTGGAGGAGAAAGACATTCCCTCCCTATAACATTGCGTTATTTAACCACACACTACACACACTAACTGCGTACCCCGCTCGGGAGATTCTTTACGATCAGTCGCGACATGTTGCTCAGTCGCTTCTATATTCCGTCTCCCAGTGGCAATTCACGCTTTCCTCACGGGCGCCGCCATCTTGTTTGAGTCACGTGACCAGAGGGGCGGGCTGGCGGTTTCTGAGTGCGCAGGCGCAGGCACTCATCCTCAGTGTGGGGGTAGCACAGGCTCGCACAGAGTGAGGGGCAGGCAGAGCTGCAGTGAGTGTGAGTGTGTCCTGAAGTGAGTGACTCGTTGAAAGGATGTTTCACTCAGGTGTCCCACTCAATATAAGGCTGTCTCTTCAGTGGCTTGCTCATTATAAGGCAGTAAGGATCCTCACTCACTGGAATGCGGTTACATTCATTTGGAGGCTGTCTGATTTATTTAGTCTTATTGGAAGATCGTCTCTCCTATAGAATAAGTCTCATTGTGAGCCTGTCTCCTATAGAAATATCTCATTCATTGTGAGACTGTCTCATATAGAATTAATCTCATTCATTGTGAGACGGTCTCCTATAGAATGTCTCATTCATGGTGAGTCTGTCTCCTATAGAATGTCTCATTCATTGTGAGGCGGTCCCCTATAAAATTAGTGTTGCTCATTTTTAGACTGTCTCCTTTAGCATTAGTCTCACTCATTGTGAGACTGTCTCCTACAGAATAACTCCCACTCATTGTGAGGCTGTCTCCTACAGAATAACTCCCACTCATTGTGAGGCTGTCTCCTACAGAATAACTCCCACTCATTGTGAGGCTGTCTCCTACAGAATAACTCCCACTCATTGTGAGGCGGTCTCCTACAGAATAAGTCCCACTCGTGAGGATGTCTCCTATAGAATAAGTCCCACTCATTGTGAGACTGTCTCCTTTTTGAATGTCTCACTCCTTGTGAGGCTGTCTCTCCTTTAGAGTGAGTGTCATTCATTATCAAGCTCTCTCCTTTAGTGTCATTCATTGTGAGGATGTCTCCTATAAAATAAGTAGCTCATGTTAGACTCCTATAGAATAAGTCTCACTCGTGAAGCTGTCTCCTATAGAATACGTCTCGCTCATTTTGAGTGTCATTCAGTGTGAGGCTGTCTCCTTAGAGTGAGTCTCACTCATTGGAAGGCTGTCTCTGATATAGAAAATGAATGAGTTTTATATATATATATATATATATATATATATATATATATATATATATATATATATATATATATATATATATATAAAACTCATTCATTTTATGTATATATATATATATATGTATATATATATATATGTATATAACAGATATAGCCATGTTAGTCCAGTTGAGATAGTGCAGAATAAATGAGTACTTCAGTATTAGGTGATAACTTTTTTATTTGGACTAACAATTTATGTCATAGGACAAGCTTTCGAGAGTTCTCCTCTCTTCCTCAGATCAGCAATACTGGTTTATAAAGGAATCTATGGCTAAAACAGAGGTTAGGAAAGCAGGGAAAAAAACAGATGTAGATAAGGTGGGGTGAGAAAGGGATGTCTGAAGACATAGGAAGGGTAATAAAACGGTGACAAGGGACAGCATGGAGGAGGAAGGGGATGCTGTGGGGGGTAGGAATGTGTGGATAAGGACATTGGCAGAGAGGCAGGCAGGATGATTACACACAATTCTGATAGTGTGTGAGAAACCTCATATCCGCATTAAGTCCCCTTGTTTTAGTGTCAAAGAGTCTTATTCTGAGTTCAAATGTTTTCCGTTCTTGGGTGCGTTTAAACATTCCATTGAGGATTTTGATTTTTAAATAATTTATGGAATGATCTGGTTGTGAGAAATGATGTCCCACAGGTGAGCAGTATCTTCCTTCTTCGTGGTGGAGTATAGTGTTTGTGCATATTCATTCTGCCTTGAAGTTTTTGGCTGGTTTCACCAATGTAGCATCCTTGGTCATATTTGTTACATTGTATCATATATACTACATTCCTGGATGTGCAGCAGTATGATCCTTTAACATTGAGTCTGCGCGTATAGTGACAGCGACGCAACGTCGCGGCAAATCAAATGCATTGCCGCTGTCGTGTGCCCTTATAGTAAGCGCGACGCGACGGCTTGGGCGCGATCGTTGGAAGTCATCTCAATTAGATTTTTCCAGCGACCGAAGCCTGCCGTCGACGTCGCCAGCACTATAAGTGTTCCATGGTAGTGACTGGCTGTGGGATCTTGGCATATATGTTTGCAGAGTTTGCAACGGGTGTTGTTGCACGGTTTTGTGCCATTATCAGTGTCTTTACATTTGTTGTGAAGTTTTCTGCTGACTAATTTCTGTTTGCGGTTTGGTGGTTGCCGGAATGCAAGAATGGGAGGTTTGGGAAAGATTTCTTTTAATGTTGCATCCTCTGCCAGCATGGGTTGCAGATCTTTGATTATTTTTCGTATACCCTCTAGGGTAGGGTTTTATGTGGACACTAGTGATATGCGTGTGGTAGGTTCTTTCTGTCTGTATTGTAGCAGGTGTTCTCGTGGGGCTTTTAGTGCAGATGTAATAGTTTTGGCAATGGTCTTTGGTTTGTATCCCTTCTGCCTGAACGATTCGGTCAGGGTTGTGAGATGCCGGTTTCTGTCTTTAGTGTCAGAGCATATGTGGTGGTATCTTATAGCCTGGCTGTGTATGATAACTTGTTTTGTATGAGTGGGAGGGAAGCTGGAGGTGTGGAGGTAACTGCATCTGTCTGTGGGTTTCTTGTATACAGGTGTGTGTAGTTTGCCATCTTTCAGTGTTACTGTTGTATCTAGAAAGTTTACTAGGTTTGCCGAATAATCCATTTTGAGATTAATTGATGGATGGATTGAGTTCAGGGACTCGTGGAATTGTTTTAGGGTTCCTTCACCCTCTGTCCATATTATAAACAAGTCATCAATGTATCTGTAATATTTGTATGGTTTGTGGGGGCGTGTAGTTAGGAATATTTGTTCAAGATTTGCCATGAAAAGATTGGCATATTGCGGTGCCATCTTGGTACCCATTGCAGTCCCCATTAGTTGTAGGTACATTTCCTTGTTGAAGCTGAAGTAGTTGTGTGTGAGGATGTATTCTATCAGTTTGGTAATTACTTCAGCGATTTATTTCTGATCCAGGGGAGATGCTGTAAGGAATTGCAGGCGTGACACAGTGCCATCCTTGTGGGGGATGTTGCAGTGAAGGGACTCGACATCCATGGTAACTAGCAGTGTGTTGGGTGGTAGTTGGTTGATGTTGTTAAGGTTATTCTTATTGCTGACCTGAGGAAGAGAAGAGAACTCTCGAAAGCTTGTCCTATGGCATAAATTGTTAGTCCAAATAAAAAAGTTATCACCTAATACAGAAGTACCTATATATATAGGCCATGCTGGCGGCGTGTGCAGCTGTGATCCCCGGTCTGTGCAGAGCTGCAGGGGGAAAGACAGGGCAGGTTCCATGACATCACCCGGCAGGTTCGCCCTCAATGGCTGAATCGCCGGGGACGTGGCTAGCGCTCTGTCGCCAGTTCTGAAGACAGTTTTACTGTTTTCAGAAAAATCTGGTCGCGCAGCGCGGTGGACAAGGCAGCAAGTGGGCCCAGCCCCATTGAGGGGCACCGTGGACCACCCTCTTCTCCTTCACATTCTTCATACTCTTGGTATTCGGAATAAAGCTCTATCCTGGATCTCCTCTTACCTCTCCCATCATACTTTCAGTGTCTCTTTGGCTAACACCTCCTCCTCTATTGATCTCTCTGTGGGGGTACCCCAGGGCTCTGTCCTGGGACCCCTTCTCTTTTCTCTTTACACACTCTCTCTAGGTGACCTAATCACATCTTTTGGGTTTAAATATCACCTCTATGCTGACGACACACAAATTTACCTTTCAATCCCTGAGTTTACACCTGCTATACAGACCAAAGTTTCTGAATGCCTCTCTGGAATATCATCCTGGATGGCCATCCGCCGACTGAAACTTAACATGGCAAAAACAGAGCTCCTTATACTTCCTCCCAAACCTGGCCCTACTACCTCCTTCCACATTACTGTTGGAAATACGATCATTCACCCAGTAGCCCAAGCACGCTGCCTATGGGTTACACTTGATTTCTCTCTCTCATTCTCCTCTCATATTCAAAACGTTTCTAAAACTTGTCGCTTTTTCCTCTGCAATATCACAAAGATACGCCCTTTCCTCTGTTACTCGACTGCTAAAATTCTGACTCAGGCCCTCGTTCTCTCACGTCTCGATTACTGCAACCTCCTGCTGTCCGGCCTTCCTGCCTCTCACCTGTCTCCCCTACAATCTATCCTAAACGCTGCTGCCAGAATCACTCTACTCTTTCCTAAATCTGTCTCCGCATCTCCCCTCCTGAAATCCCTCTCCTGGCTTCCGATCAAATCCCGTATCTCACACTCCATTCTTCTCCTCACTTTTAAAGCTTTACATTCTTCTGCCCCTCCTTACATCTCAGCTCTAATTTCTCGCTATGCACCATCCCGACTCTTGCGTTCTTCTCAAGGATGTCTTCTTTCTACCCCCTTTGTATCTAAAGCTCTCTCCCGCCTTAAACCTTTCTCACTTTCTGCCCCGCACCTCTGGAATGCCCTTCCCCTCAATACCCGACTAGCCCCCTCGCTATCCACCTTTAAGACCCACCTTAAGACACATCTGCTTAAAGAAGCATATGAATAGCACTGGATAATCCTGGACACATGATACATAAAGCTTGGCCCCCTGCAGACGCACTTACCAGAACTCCCTCCTACTGTCTCTGTACGTTCTCCCTACCTACCAATTAGATTGTAAGCTCCTCGGAGCAGGGACTCCTCTTCCTTAATGTTACTTTTAAGTCTGAAGCACTTATTCCCATGACCTGTTATTTATATTATTTGTTATTTATATGATATGTATTACTACTGTGTAGCGCTATGTACATTTATGGCGCTATATAAATAAAGACATACAATACACTTCTTGTCCCTGCAGCAGGCACACCGGGACAGCTACAGCTGTATTGTATGAGTGAAACAGCAGAGGGCAGCAGAGACCTGGCAGACCATGCTATTGTTCCAGTGTTTCCCCAACGATTTTCTACTGCAACCCTAAAAAATAAATAATGTTTTCCTTGTGAACCCCTAATTCAGTGGTTTCCAACCTTTTTTTTGGTTAAGGAACCCTATGTGAAATTCTGAGGAACCCCCAACCCTCTCTTATAGCGCGTTTGAGATCAGATGCATTGCACATTCTTCTGTAATTGGTACAATTTACAATGACCTGAAAATTACAGGGAACCCAAGGGCTCCTAGGAACACTGTCCTAATGAATAAATCTTACTGCTGACTCATCAGACTGTCGCTATCAGAGCTGTGTGACTGATCCCAGGCAGTGTCGTGTCCTGAGCCTGTGGGGGGAACACGCGCTTAATAAGTCCCCGAACTGCCCGTCAGTGTGTGCAGGCAGCATGGGGGTGGGGGGAGGGGGGTAGAGCTGTCACTCACTGCGGGAGCTTCCAAAGTCACGTCCCACAATGCCTTGCCGCTGTGGATGCAAAGCATTCTGGGTAAAGACTTTGGGAGCTCCTGCTGTAATGATAGCTACATCACCCCCACGCTAAGGTGCAGTTTGGGATCTTACCAAGTGCGCAGTCCCCACACGGGCTCAGGACCCCGCTATACTGCCCGGGACCCGCCATTGCACATTTTATTTGGCGAACCACTTAGAGACACCTCCCCAACCCCCTGTTGGGAATCACTGGTTTACAGTGAGCTATGGCTGGGAATATGCATGGGTTGGTGGTAGCTAATTATGTGCAAGAAGGCCGGATCACCCCGCACCAGCATTAAATGAGGACTATAGAAATAGGCTAAAGTGCTCTAATGCAGGTATTAATGAAAATTACATGTGCCAGACCACTAAACAAGGTATAAGGAATGAGTAATAATTAGTACTTAATGTCCAATGGTATGGGTACTATCCTCCTGAAGACAGGTGGTAGATGGTACTCGCCCACCCACCATCAGTCTCATTGGCAGGTTCCCCTGAACGATATAATACTCATTATTCCCTTGAAGTGGTAGGCAGGCCGTGCAGCTTCCAATGTATGGTAGATAAGGTAATAAAGGAAGGAAAAAGCGCACAAGCAAAAACGGAGCAGGAAGGACCCAAAATAAAAAAAATGAATTAAAAGGGCACTTTAATGTGACAAAGACTCATCCAACGCGTTTCGAACGTCACAACGTTCTTTTTGAAAACGCGTTGGATGGGTCTTTGTCACATTAAAGTGCCCTTTTAATTCATTTTTTTGATTTTGGGTCCTTCCTGCTCCGTTTTTGCTTGTGCGCTTTTTCCTTCCTTTATTACCTTAAATGAGGACTAGCCCTTTGCTACCAGAGGGGCATGCAATGTTTTGCAAATGGGCCTCTGGCAGTCAAATGGTTAAAATACGACACAGGCAAACCTGTTTTTACCATATATATATATATATATATATATATATATATATATATATATATATATATATATATTTGTATGGGAAATACTATATTGGCAGATTAAGAAGTGTAAGTAAATCTGATTAAATTAATATGAATTAGGCATATAAAAAAAGGGACATTGTGGGTTATTCATGAAACTGATAGTGCTGATCGGGGCAGTATCACACACAAACTCCCATGGAAATCGATCGGCACTATCAGAGTTCAGTGACCAACCCCCTATTGCGTCTATTTCACTGTGTTTTCAGCTCTCAAGAAGCAGAGTCCAGAAGGATACGTGGGGAATCTCTGCGTTCTGCAGCCTCTCCGCCCCGTCACCAATCAAAGAGGCCTGGCTTCAGTGGACAAAGTAAGGAAGTCTCATTTTTATTTTTATTTGTGCTGTTCTGACACAATAAATTCTATGGAAAATCCGCAGTGCCCTGGATCATCTATTTTCACTAAATATAGGAATTTATAGACCGGTTTCTCTGAACCAGGAGCGCCGGTTATTGCAAGTATCTTTACCTTATATATTTTCCGGTGTGCAGTATAGCTATCTATTACTCATTTTTATTTAATCATTAATATATACATATATGTTATTCCTGAGTGCTGTTGGTTCTCCCTTCACGTGCCGTCACATCTTATCCCCCGAGGTGATGTGATTGTCGTCCCTGTTTTACCGACGCTGCGTGACTTCCCACCTCAAAGGCTAGCGCGTTAACCTGAGTAGTCCGTCCCTTCTGGGTCTGTGCAATGCTGGAGGATGTTATAACGTTGCTGATGTTGTGGTAATGTGGAATGCCCATGGGTAGAAGACAGGGAGGGCACCTGAAGAAGGCCCCGTAAAGCCTAAGGCCTTGTTTATACCCGGTCCGTGTGATCGCCCTCCTGACGTCACTAGGGCGATGCGCGTGCCTGAAAGCTTCACTGCAGGCAGGAGGCAAACGGAGGAGACAGGGAGGCGTGGCGGAGGCGTGGTTGCGAGAGGTTCGCCCTCATTGGCTGAACCACTCACGTGACGCGGCCGCCAAAATCAAAAATGAAAACCTGCTTGGTAGAAGCGCGAAGTATAGGCAACTGCATTAGGTTACATTCATTTGTTCCAGCCGCCACCGGTATAAGCACCGCCCAAGGCCGCGATTATAGTGCGGGCGCGTGCCACGGACACAGATGTGTGTTCCTCAATGAGGCCACCCATAGCGCGCGCGCAAGCGTGCAGAGCGACCACGCGAGCTAATTTGGAAAATACAATCCAAATTGTTTTCTTCGCGCGATGGCTGCGTCACAATCACGTGAGCTGTTCAGCCAATGAGGGCGAATGGCTCACGTGACGTCACAGCCACGCCTGTCGCCTCCCGCTGCCTGCAGTGCATGTTTGGCGTGTGCGTGACTTCACGCGGTCGCGCGCGCACGCCGGCACTATAATCGCGGCCGAAGGCGACGCTACATTGGTCCATTTTCCCACGCAAAATATAATTATTTAAAGCCGCATTTCCTCTTGTTTGTTGCTTTATGTTTCTTGCCTGTACGGTAATGCAGTTATCGAAGCTGCCAATCCACCCGTTCTCCCGCCATCCGTTCTCCCGCCACCCGTTCTCCCGCCATCCGTTCTCCCGCCATCCGTTCTCCCGCCATCCGTTCTCCCGCCATCCATCGGTGAAGATTCTGCTTCCCTGGGCACGCAATATGGCTGCCTATCTCAAAAGAGGAAGTGGCACAACTTCCTAAATAGTTGCTATAGCGGCCCAAGGAAGCTTAATACATTAAAACTCATTACAATGGGCATGAAGTGTGTGGGGGGAGGGGAAATGCAGTGAGTATTATCTGATACTACACAACTGATTTGTATTTATGTCATTTTTTTAAACATTGTATTTTGAATAAAATGCTGTTTTAAAATGATGCTAGCGCCTATTCTTTTCTTAATTTTGATTGCTGATATATCATTTAGAGTTGACCCTTTAGCTGCCAGATGGGCTTACAATGCATTGCTGCGCAAATGGTTACAAATGTTCCCTGGGTGAGCGCTTTCACCAGCATGCTGTGCTGAGCAGCACTGCTGTTAATACTCTTGGGGCAACTCATCTTCCTTCATACCCCAGAGGCATCTGTTGTTTCTATAACCATGTTGTATAGACGTGTGCTCCATCCTTCCACTCAGTGGGGGAACTCTGCTAAGGTATAGGGAATATTCACTGGCAGCTGGGGGGCACCTGCAGCAGATAAAGGGGATTATCAGGGACAGGTTTGACCCGCAAGTTCCACCTGTGCCAATGAAGTCAGAGGACTTCCGCAGGCACGGTCAGTCCTGGCTTTGTAGCTCTGATTTTATTCAAATGTCTTGGTGGGGCACTGCGGATTTATCTTGGGACATGTATTGGGAGCGTATGGTACAAAAGACTAGCACATGTTAAGGGAGCTCCTCTCCGTGTGTGTGTGTGTGTGTGTGACACTGACGGAGCCCCTCACCCTGTGTGTGTATGACACTAACAGACTGACGGAGCCCCTCTCCCTGTGTGTGTGAAACTGACGGAGAACCCCCTTCTGCGTGTGTAACACTGACAGACTGACTGAGCCCTTCTCCCTGTGTGTGTGACACTGACGGAGAACCCCCTTCTGCGTGTGTAACACTGACAGACTGACTGAGCCCTTCTCCCTGTGTGTGTGACACTGACGGAGAACCCCCTTCTGCGTGTGTAACACTGACAGACTGACTGAGCCCTTCTCCCTGTGTGTGTGACACTGACGGAGAACCCCCTTCTGCGTGTGTAACACTGACAGACTGACTGAGCCCCTCTCCCTGTGTGTGTGAAACTGACGGAGAACCCCCTTCTAAGCGTGTGTAACACTGACAGACTGACGGAGCCCCTCTCCCTGTGTGTGTGAAACTGACGGAGAACCCCCTTCTAAGCGTGTGTAACACTGACAGACTGACGGAGCCCCTCTCCCTGTGTGTGTGAAACTGACGGAGAACCCCCTTCTAAGCGTGTGTAACACTGACAGACTGACTGAGCCCTTCTCCCTGTGTGTTACAAGGACAAACTGAGGGACCCCCTCTCCCTGTGTGTGTGACACCAACAAATTGAGGGAACCCCTATCTGTGTGTGTAATACTATAACTAATAAGGAATCTGTGTTCTGATGTTTGACACACATTAGACATTTATTAGGTAAACAGTGAGATAGTGAGAGTCGGAGCACAGATGTTTGCAGAATATTCAAAGGCTCAGAAAGGTTAAATAAAACAGGATCAGGGAAGCTTAGGGACCGCACAGCACAGGGGACAAGGTGACCGCTCACCTGAGGGCAGAGGAGACCTCAAACCTTCATGTCATTTCCGAGAGGGGGACAGGAGTGGAGAGGAGAGCTGGCATGCCTGGTGACACTCACAGCCCTTGTCCTAGCTGCCACAAGGCGCCTGCAGGGCGCTGCTTACCATGAAGGTGACCAGGGAGGTTAGAGAGACCTGCTCCTTTGGTCCTGTGTCCCCTAAGGTGACTCGTGTCACGCTGTGCCTGTCCTTATTCAGTGCCACTTCTTGCAATCATCACTGCAGCTCCCTGTGTCTGGAACCAAGCAGCTGCTTAACCTAGCACGCAGCCTGACCATTGGTACCTCTAGGACTTGTATGCCTCATAAGGGGAGCACAAGATAGGTCGGCTTAAAGGACAGGCAAGACAGAGTCAGATCTGTAGGACACAATACTGTGAGTGTCTCTCTTCTCCTGGATGTCTGTCACTCTGTGGGTGTCTATCGGTCTCTCTCTCTCTTCTCATTGATGTCTCTCAGCATTTCTCTTCCCCTGGATGTCTCTGTCAGTCTGTGGGTGTCTCTCAGCATCTCTCTCTTCCCCTGGATGTCTCTGTCACTCTGTGGGTGGCTCTCAGATAAGCCCTGAACGCCCCCAACAGCTTTATCAGCTGGGACAGAGCGCACCCCTCCTTATGAAAACAATCAGCAGAGAGATGAAAAGAGAGAGTAAGGTCCAGGAGATGGCGGTGATCTACTTCACCTGCTGCACATGCGTGCTACACACACACACACACACACACACACACACACACACACACACACACACACACACACACACACACACACACACACACACACACACACACACACACACACACACACACACACACACACACACGTGTCCTGGGTAGAGACATTCTCCTTATATGTTCTTCTTTGTCCAGTTCACTTGCTCTGTATGGCATTGAGTTAGCACTTCAGGGTTTGGGTTACCAGGCAGGGATTGGCTGCTTTGGAGGTAGAATAGTATGGGCGAGAAATATATATATATATATATATATATATATATATATATATATATATATATATATATATATATATATATATATATATACACGTCTGACATCTGAAAGCGAAGAGGAGTGACACAGATACGGGGCTCTGTGCAAGAAGATAGATGAAGACAGAGAGGGAGAGAGACTGCAAAAGCAACAAACAGGGAGATAAGGGGAGCGTGGAGCAGCCGCGGTGTGTGGTCACCGTGAGAGCGACAGATACAGTGACACATCACATCCTTTATTTCTGTATACTGGTAAAGGTGCATTCAGCAACACTCTGCAGAAGGGAAGTTATTAAAGCAGTAATGCTCTGCAGATCTCTGGTATGGAAGGGGTTAATTCCGCAACGATCTGCAGGGAAAGAGGTTATTAATGCAGCGATACTCTGCAGGTGGGGAAGGGGTTAAGACAGCCCGTCCCGATTCTTGGGGTATCCCAGGGGAGTTTGACCCGCTGGGTGAGCAGCAGATGACAGGGGGATGTGATTACAAGGTTTGCACTGCGGTTTGTTCTTGTATGTACATCCAGCTAAAGTGATAAGAGCTTAATACAGGCACTTCAGAGAGGCCTCCCGGGGCAGGGCAGAGAGAGGCCAAGGGGTCAGAGGGCACCGAGCTCGAGATGTCCCTAACCGGAGAGCAGCTAAATTGTGGATGGCTACAGAGTCTGAGGAATCACCTACTGGGAATATAGAGAAGCTACACAGTGAGTGAATCAAGCTCCCCCTATACCCAGGACATAAGTCCATGATGAGTAAAGAGAGGAGACCTTTGGTACGGGCACACAGACTGAGCTGTCTCTTATCCCTTAAAGCAGCGTTTCCCAAATGAGGTTCCGCGGAACCCTGGGGTTCCGTGAGGTAAAATTAAGGGTTCCGCTAAAAAATATTAAAAAAATAGGCCGCTGCTCCTCCTTCGTTTAACCGGAGCCTTTGGCAGGCTGCGGTGTCCGGCGGGGGCCCATCCGGTTGGTGGAGGCGGCAGGCTGCGGGAGATAGCGGCGTCGGAGCGGCCTGCCGGGGGTTCACTGAAATCGATCCCAGCAATTCCAAAATGGCCGCCCGGACCGCACGGAGCGCATAGGCAGGGGATCAGAGGAGACCAGCTGTCCTGGAACTAGATTCCATATTCCTCTGTCTCTCCTTTAGTTTATGGGATTCACTTCTCCCTTGTTCAGTTGCCTGTCATTTTCCCCTGTCACAGCAGCTTGCTGTATCAGAAATGCAACATTATTGCTACATGTTGTGGTTTCCTTAGACATTTCAGTGAGTTGCTATAGCAACCCCAGCCTTTCTCCCAAATGGGCTAGTCTGCTTTCTCCCCCTCTGCTCTGCCCACAGATGGTCTGTCCCCAGGCTATCTTGCTACCCAGAATACATTAGGACTTCCTTTCCACCATCATCACTGGCTTAGTGAGTACCCTCTGTAACTGCTCTAGTGGCAGGATTACCCTTTTCACCTGTCCTTAACTACAAAGCACCCACAGAGAGACATTATCTAAACACCAACATCTCTTCACAAGTGCCTGTCTTTTATGCTGCTTTCCCCAAATAAAGTGAAGAAAAGATACAGGACTTGTTGTGCTTTGAAAAGAGGGCCGAGTTGAACCTATCTGGGCTAATCATCCTACACATGACCCTGGCCTCCAGAATACCGGCAGAAAGCAGATCGGGAGCTGGGTCTCCTCTCCCCCCCACCCCTTGCCGGTGCCCGTGCCAGATATATCCCCAGAGGCAGTACTTTGCAGCCGCGAGGAGGGACGGAGACACCAACACCACTGTGGGCTCCCTGTCCCCCCAACACCACGGGGAGAGAGGTAGTACGGAGCAGCACAGCAGTGAGTGGCCGCAGGTAGCATTCGGGTAAGGAATGGGAGGAGCAGCAGCCGAAGCAGGTGTAACTTTCAATTTAAAGGTATTTGATCTTGAACCAAGAAAAATGTTCACCTGCGGCACGTTTTTTTAAATTTTTTTTAATGTGCTAAGCTAAAAATATTTAAGGGGTTCCATTATGTTATTCAAAATATAAAAGGGTTCTGTAACTACATTTAATTGGGAAACGCTGCCTTAAAGCATCACCCAATCATAGTTTGGTGAAGGAATGGTGCTCAAAAGTGCTGTGGTCCGTGTACATTAAATGGAAGGGGAGCACATACTGTACTGGGTAATGACTATTCAGATTATCACAGTACTAAGCCTATAAGGGGGCTCTAGGATTACCCTGAAGGTTGGAGTGGGTTGCCCAGAGACACCCTCCCCTACCTCATTGGGTTGGCCCCAGGTAATGTACTCACGATACTTTTATCCCCCAGTGGCTCCCTTCCAAAGCGTGCTGCTGTATCCAGGTAAAGAGTCCAAATGCGAAGAGTGTGCAGCGCACAGCAATGAGTGAGGAAAGCAGGTCTGGCAAACGAAATCCCTTATTGAGAAGCCATAAAATAGAGGGCTGCAACCCTTCTACGCGTTTCGTGCTAGTGCACTTTATCAAGAAGTCTTGATAAAGTGCACTAGCACGAAACGCGTAGAAGGGTTTCAGCCCTCTATTTTATGGCTTCTCAATAAAGGATTTCGTTTGCCAGACCTGCTTTCCTCACTCATTGCTGTGCGCTGCACACTCTTCGCATTTGGACTCATCACCCAATCATACAACTAAAAAGAGACACCCAAACACCTGAAGGGATGGGCACCCCCAGAGCGGTCTCTTCCAGTGGATATCTCTGTCACCCCCAGAGCTGTCTCTGTCACTCTGTAGGTGTGCCTCAGCCCCTCTCTGTCTTTCTGTGGGTGTCTTAATATCTGTCTGTCTCTCTTTGTCTTGATGTCACTGTGGGCGTCTCTCTCTTTCCATATATGTCTGTCACCCCAGAGCCGGAGAGACGGGCGCCCCCTCCCCCCCCAGAGCCAACGAGACAGGCATCTACGTGCACCCCACGAAACACCATGTGCAGAGCAATTTGAAAAAGACACCACACCACATTTTAACCTTGTGTTTTGCAGCCACAAGATGCTTTTCAGTCTGCGACCATATACAGCTCTTTAACCCTTGCTGTGCTAGAAGGCCACCCTCATTGCACAGTCGAGCACCACGAGTGTTAGGTGAAGTCCAGACCCTATAAAATTGGGAGACGGAGGACTCAGACAGTTAATGCTCACTCCCCCCAACCCCCTCTCCTTCCATCCCTGCGCTCAACTACATGCGTTATCATTTGCCCGCTACCTCGGCCTACCTGTCAGTGTCCACCTGCCTGAACACACAATCGTTCCTTGCCTCTCTCACGGGTCACGGAGCTTCCAGAGAGAAAAGCGTCTCTCTCTCTTCACTTCCCTGACCTGTTCGTTTTGTCCGCGGTTATTTTGGGAAATAAAAGCTTTTCTTTTTTTTGTGGTTTGTTTTCTTCGGAAAACACGAAAATTGCCATTTTATACCTCTCTGCCCAGCCAGCTGGAAAAATAGAGTGTGTGTATGTGGGGGGAGGTGGGGGTGAGAAAGACAGACAGACAGCATCCTCCTCCCTCTCTCTCTCCTCAACTTCGAAATACACACAGACAATAAGTCCCTTACCTTTTGTAATGCACCAGTGGTGTTTTGTAAGGTATAAGGTGTGGGGATTGTAAGGAAAGAAAAAAAAAATAACATTTTCTCTCATCGACAATATGTAATCCAGCTTTAAATAAAGAAATGTGGTAGGGGGGGGGGAAGCATTTATCCACCGGTCTAGGGCATTTTGGTCGTGGCCGTTTTGCCGCAACCAAATCACCGACGGTGTTTAGCCTCTACTCACCTTGCTGCCGGGACCTCTCGCCGCCAAGGTATGTCCCTAATCCTACCCTTTACCATAAAACCCCCCTAATACGCTACCCCTTACCCTAATCCCTTGTCCTAAAAATCTTAACCCCCTACCATAAAAAGCTAACCCCTTACCCTAAAGCCCCTAATACCAACGCTAACCCTTACCCTAAACACCTTAACCCCCTACCAAAAAATCCTAACCCCTTACCCTAAAGCCCCTAATACCAACGCTAACCCTTACCCTAAACACCTTACCCTAATCCCTTATCCTAAAAATCTTAACCCCCTACCATAAAAACCTAACCCCTTACCCTAAAGCCCTTAGTACCAACGCTACACCTTACCTTAAACACCTTAACACCCTACATTAAAAACCTAACCCCTCACCCTAAACCCCCTATCCTTAACCCTCTGCCCTAAAGTAGGTCCATAATTAGAGGATGACAGGGCTATTGGGTCAGTTAATCAGAGCAATCCTGGACTCTGCATTTGTGCTTAAGGCGCATGAGGGTGCCCACTGAACCCAGGGGCAAACACTGGAAGAAGCGGGCACTATGGGCCTTCCTTGGTCTCACTGACTGCCCGCACCATGGCACCCCCAAACCTCAGTCCGAAGACACAGGATTAAAGTCCAGATTTAGAGTTCAGATGGGTCAGGGGTCACAGGGCCAACAACACTGTTAGTTGTAACATCAGACACTGCGTTCAGGAGATATAAGCGTTTGAAATATTAAGTGTCTGTGAGGTTAAAATGGAGCTCTCTCCGGAGCCCAGTGCAGTCTACAGGTTACCATGGTAATCTCAGCAGATGAAGATGAAGGAAATTGTAATTTTTATAGAGCAGGACCTTTTTTATGTTGTCTTTTCTAACATTTACATGGGAAGATCTGTCTAAATCAGCAAAGACGTTACTCTGTCATGTATGGGCGGAATTACTGGAGAAATATGTTTTTTGAACTACATATTGAGCAGAGCTATCAATGTTATTTATTTTGTTAGATGATTATCTCTGATGAGTAGAGATATCTTCAACCTCAATTGCTAAAAAAAAAAAATATCCCTGAAGTCCATCTATATGAACAAATGTACAATAGGCACACCTAAATGAAGTACTCCCGCAGTATTAGCGTGTGCACGTATCATAAACAATACTCAAGACTCATACATTTACCCAGACCAATGGCTCGGAGAAAGTATACAGCACAGCTATGCAAGTTATATTTTTAAAATGTGTATTTAAAGATACAGGTGACGGTGTTTCGTCCTCTAAGGGATTCTTCCTGATGAAGGTCCCTTCACCTGTGTCTTTTAAATACACATTTTAAAAAAAATATAATATAACCCTGCTCACCCGGCTCTAAAAGGAAGTCACATCAGATTGATGCAGTGCTCAGTCTCAGGCCTTTGCAGGGTGCTGGGTGGGTGCAGGCTGGGCGTGGGTGCTTGAGTATAACAAGGATGGACGCCAGGCACTTTTATAAACAAAAAGGTGCTTTATTGGAAATCCATCAATAATGCATCACAGACACTGCTGGTCACGGCACAGGAACTTGTGGCAAAGAATAATATTCCAGACTTCATCCCCTTGTAGCTCTCACTCCTACGCTGGGGCGGTTCTTAAACTTGTTACTCATAGTAAGAGATAAAGTGACAGTCTCTTGAATGGGATTAGTAATTCTGCACTAGTGGGCCCTTCTGGCATACACTTTAGGCTCCTGATTTAGCAACGCACTGCTGTGTACTACATACAGTACTTTCTCCATACCTGTTTGAACTGGAATGCACAAGGAACCTTCCGGTTGGGCGGGTACAAACATACTCCGGAGTTACTATGCCGAGAGCTCCTTACCAAAAGTATTCTTCCTCCTTTTCAATAGCGAGAACAATTGAGAGCCTTTACTGCTGGCGCTTACTTAGGGGCACGTTCCTAGCTGAAAACAACGAACTGTGACAGGACACATCTTAATACACTTGGCTATACACACACACAAACCCATTTACAGGACTCACAGTGAGGACCCCAGTCAAAACTCTGAAGACCCTGCTTCTAGAACATAGGGTGGAGCTTCATATACCCTCTATACTCCCTATAGTGACGTCACTGGTCTGAAGACATACAAGGGAGTGGCAATCCCTTCTGCATAAGCATCCTACATCACATAATGGGGAGTAACCTGAATGAGGCCTCCCAGTTAACCCATTAAGGCCGTTAACCCCTTAACTGAAATAGTAGTCCCCAAAGAGGGGGCTACAATAACTTTTACGGCTGTGCTGTATCCTTTATCCACGCCTTTGGTCCGGGTAATGTACGAGTCTATCTCTCTTTCTATACATTTTTTTTTTAAAGTTATTTTTTATGTGTTCACTCTTATTTTTTTTTTACTAATATGACATTGCAAAAATCAGCGGGTACAGTTTTGCTGGCTAATTGTCTGTACTTCTCTAGCAAGGAGAGAAGAAAGCAGAATCATTGAAATGTTCAAATTTAGTTTTTTTATAACGTTGAAGTTTCCCTTCTTCCTATATAAATTAGTTGCTACATACACACCATCCCAAGGCTTTCCCACTTTAATCCGGAAGAAAACAGAACAGAAAAAAGAGTTAGTGTATCAAGGGCATTACATTGACACTAATTGAGGCATAGTTTGTGCAGCATTTTTTAGAAGCCGCGTGTCCGTGTGTCACTAATTCCTCGGACAGGAAAAGGGTTCTTTGTGTTGATACATACCACCCTATTCAACATATTGCCGCACAGTGAAAAAAGCATCAACTTTTCATCTATGTACATCAATGGCACTATATAAATAAAGATATACATACATACATTCATACATACAACTTCAATTTAAGGATCCACAGAGCTCTGTGAAGTCACTTAACATGGCATTAACCTAACTTCACGTTAAGCCATGTTTTCTCCTGAATAGTGTTAACTGTAAGGGAAATACATATCAACTAAAACAGGGGAGGCCAACTCCCGTCCTCAAGGGCCACGAACAGTTCAGGTTTTAAGGATATCCCTGCTTCAGCACAGGTGGCTCAATCGTTGAGCTGTTGGTGGCCCTTGAGGACGGGAGTTGGCCACTCCGGCTGTAAAGTCAGTTTAGGTTAACGCGAAGACTTACGTTAGTTACGTCATTGACTCCAATCCAGACCCTGATATGGGGCTTTAACAGGTTGTGGGTAGGTGTGACATCACATTATTTCCCAGGGTTTCCCCCCCGTCCTCTCTCTCAACCGAAGCTAAAGACCAATTTCAGTCTGGATCGGAGTAAAACGAAGACACGTTATAGGAAGATAACACAACATTGTGCTACAGTAACGTGACGTTAACCCTATGCTAATGGGATGTAGCACGGACGCTGTTCCATATAATTAGCTGGATACGAGCTAACCTCAGGGAACAGAACCTCCGCTCCTGTTTTAGGCAACGTTACCTTATGAGTAGACATTGATGTGCTAGGCTGCGCTTATAGTGCTGGCGACGGCGACGTCAGGCTGCGCTCGCTGGAAAAATCAAATTGAGATGACTTCCAGCGATCGAGACCAAGCCGTCGCTCCGTCGCGCTTACTATAAGCGCACGCGACGGCGGCAATGCATTTGTTTTGATGCAACGTCACTGGCACTACAAGCGCAGCCTTATGTTAACTGTCTGTTACCCCAGCTCCCACTGTATTGTGTTGGACTCCCGAAATCTACGTTATGAGATTGCCAGTCTTGCTCTCTGCTTTCCACAAGGTGGCGCTAGAGTGCTTGGGCGCAAAGTAAAAGGGGCCGTGGAAGGATGCATTAAATTGGTGAAACATTACGTCAAGGGCAGTGAGAGAGCCCTGTGTAAACACTGCTGCCTTTCCTTTCCCTCGACAGACGTATTTGGCTTACACCTCAATAAAAAAAAGCTTGCTAATCGCATGTCTTACTTTTCATGCAGATCATTAGCCAGGGAGACTAAAGCCGCCTCAGACCCCGGCAACTTTAGTTTCTTTATACTTTAGGCGGAACAAAATAAATCAAAAGTATGGCAGAAGGTGCAGAATTGAATTCCATCACCATTCGGCATTGTTGAACCTTTTCAGTGGTGCTTACCTCCGCGTCAGGTGATCGCTCCTGGTCCCAGGATACAGGACATAGTCGTTTCAAATCGGGCTGACCGCACCACCGTCAGAGAGGTCAGCGTGATCACTCTCTAGAAAACACACATTATTTACCCGTGGTATCTCAGACCGGCACGGAAAATGTTCCGTCGCCTCAAATCGCAAACACACAGAGCAGAACATGCACAATGTATCTTGTTAGATTGACGCCAACACGCACATTCTGAAATTTCCTCTACTACTTTCAGCACGAATACAGCAAACCCTCAAGGGCACGGGTGGGTAACTCCAGGCCTCAAGGGCCAACCATACAGGACACCTGCAAGCTCATATCGAACCCCCAAAATAACCACAGCATATATATAAGCATATAAGTGTCACAGAGGAGTGCTACTGAGCATGGCGATATATATTTAAAACCAGAGACAGAACATGAAACACAGACAGAGCTCAGTGCACATCCAGTGAAACTTATACACGGTACAGTGCCTAAATATATATGTATATATATATATATCTATTAAATAAATGGTCTTTTATTTTAACTTTGGCCAAAATGTTAAACTAAAAGACCATTTATTTAATAGATATCTATACATATATATATTTAGGCACTGTACCGTGCATAAGTTTCACTGGATGTGCACTGAGCGCATGTTCTGTCTCTGGTTTTAAACTCAAGGGCCAACCACCAGGTCAGGTTTTAAGGATATCCCTGCTTCAGCACAGGTGGCTCAATCAGTGATTGAGCCACCTGTGCTGAAGCAGGGATATCCTTAACACTTGACCTGTTCGTGGCCCTTGAGGCCTGGAGTTGCCCACCCCTGCTCTAGAACCAGAGGACATTACAAATCAATATTATTTTCTAGTAGAGGGATGATAGTGATATTCTGATGACAGTGATATTGGTTATAGTGACCTTGAAGAATGTATAGAATTTGCACATTTTAGTAACAAAAAGTACTTGTGAGTGTTTCCTATGCAAAAATCAAGGCTGAATTTGTACGTTTGGTTATTTTGTTGATATTTGTCTATTTTCTGCACACATAGTAATATCAGGATGAGGGGAGCTTTGGTTGAACACTTAGTGAATGGCATCTTTGAAAAGGTGGGAGAGTTCACAGGAGATTTGAAAGCTGGGAGAGTAGGTTCCTGACATAGTGTGTGAGCTGGAAGGTGGGGTGTTTTCAGATTTGGGAAAGCTTTGGAGAGCACAGAGGCAGCATGACTTGACCAGTCCAGAAGGTGCAAGTAACTGTAGCATGAGTTCTGTAGAGCAAATAGGCGCAATACTCTGAAGCTAAGGACTATGGCTGAGCTCAGAAACGAAACATTTTGTAAATCTATATTTTTATTTTATTTTGAGAAATTAAGAGTGTTTTCTTTCCAGAGGAGACTCTGAAAAAAACAGATCGTGGGCCATATTTACGAAGAACTGCTATTTCACAAGATGCCTTCCAGGGGGACTGGAAGAAACCTTCTGACATATTCTCTTTACTTGGCTGTAAGGAGTCTTCCAGCACCAAAAGGTGTCTTCTCTACCTTTGGCCAGTCTCTCTTCCCTGTCAATGGACCAGGCAGGAGAGTTGGAAGTGCTTTGACTGATGAAGAGGAGGGCAGGTTCTGTTCACCAGGCAGTGACATCACATATAATGGAGACGCAAAAATGAAGTCAAACCTCAGACAGTTTCAGCTTACCAAGTTTACAGAGTAACTTTAAACAAAGTGTAACCAATGTGCTGCTAGAGTGGCAGCAGAGGGGTTGAAAATGCATCAATAACCCAGATTTAATCTCTTAAACGGGCTACGGGTCTTGGTTGGTCACCTGTAAAGAAGGAATCCATAAAGGAGCCAGCTGACAAATGTGAGGGTGGTTATAGAATGTAGTTCCAAGAGCCAACCCAGATCTTGCAGCCAAAGTAGGTAAGTGAACAAATTGGTAGAACAGCAGAGTCCAAAAACGTGAGCACCGATCAACTCATCAGGTAGAGAAAAATAAAAAATAAAAGTTTATTCATTACATATTTAAAAAACATAAAAACAGAACAGGACAATTCTCCCACGCGTTTCAGGCTCTGCAGCCCTTTCTCAAGGAGACACTTACCTTCATTGTTTGCCAATTGGAGTGACGCACATCCGTAGCGCAGGTACACACGCGATGCATCACGGGAGAACACCGACGTAAGACGGGCACCTCCACGTGTTAGCGGAAGATCCAGCAACAGCCAGGAGTTTTCCCAGACGGGCGGAAGCCTTAGTCATCACTTCGGCTCCAGCACTCGGGATGTCCACAGCCACACGCAAAGGAATCAGGTATTTATCTATACCTCTGGATTATAGGGGATGTAGAAGTGAGGACCGAGAACGACACAGTGGACTGGGGAAGTAGAGGTATGCTTTATTCACGGCTTCACTTTCCCCACCAGTTCTCTATTAAGTGTCCATCTTTCCCCTCCAGCTATTTCCTTATTCATCACCATTACGTGACAATGTCCATTATTGTTTCTTTACCTGTTTGAAGCTACCGATGCAAGTCCACAGTATACTATTCAAGATAATACACATGGACATTATTTTGGGTTTCTTTGCCATGCTTTGAACATTCCCATTCATGCTATTTTTTGGAGCCGAGAGTAGTACTTTCCCATACTTGCAGCCAAAGTGTCTGGCGGGATTGGAAGGGTTAAGGCTGGCAGATGCAGACAGGATGCTCTCTCTCTCTCTCTCTGCTAATACCCCTACCAAGGCTGGAGCCGCTGCCTTCCCTCATTAAAGAAGCTCTCGCCCTGTCAGCTCTGGCCCGCTAACTGGAGCTGACTGGATTACAATATGGCTCCCAGCAGGTGGGAAAGGGAGAGGGCAGCTCAGCTCCTAGTGTTTGGACTAAAAATTTACTCTCATTAGGGCCAAAGTGCAGTTGATATGACCAGTGTCTTCCTAGTTCCTGTGCTGTCCAGATCCTCCCACCTCTCTTCCTATCTCATTAGTGTCTACCTCTCTGTCTACGCTCTCGCCTTCGTAAGTTGAATGCTGCATCTCCTTTCTCTCCAGGGCTGTTTGCACAACTTAGGCTACGCTTATAGTGCCGGCCACGGCAACTGTGACGTCAGGCGACTGTCGCTGGAAAAATCAAATAGAGATGACTTCCAGCGATCGCGACCAAGCCGTCGCGTCACGCTTACTATAAGCGCACACGACTGCGGCAATGCATTTGTTTTGACGCAATGAAGAAGCAGCTTTATAGCACATTGAATAAGAGCTTTAATGTCTGCAATTGCAGCATAGGGCCGCGTTTATAGTGCACGCTGCGCCGCTGGAAAAATCTAATTGAAGTGACTTCCAGCGATCGCGACCAAGCTGACGCGCCTACTATAAGTGCACGCGATGGCGTCAATACATTCGTTTTGACGCAACGTCGCCAGCACTATAAGTGCGGCCTACGAGGGGTGGAGAAGATAGGTTGTCCAAGTCTCCCTCTCTGTAAAACTTCCTGAAAATTATATATAATTTTCCCTGCTTTCTCTGTGATAAAAATGCCTTGCTCCCAATGCAAGGCAAGTCCATGGAAGATGAAAACATTACCTCCCTGTTCCTCCAAAATCTACATAAACAGAAGCTTCCACATATGTACCTGTTCTGTGCATTACAGGAGTGTTTGGGGCAACCTGTACTATCTGCAGAAGGTTTCCTTCCTAAACTTCTCTGATGTCAAACTTTTCAAACAACTTTAGCTGCATTTCACCCTTTGACCTCTACTTGAGACCTGTTGCATTTCACTTTCATTTCAGTGACCCGAGGTCATCTGTCCTGGGGAGTGTGGGAGAGGAGTCACCAGTCCTTAGATAAAGCCTTCGATGAGTCTCATCTCACTCTGATAATAAGGAGGGATAGTAAGGAGCACTTAAGCTCTGTTTCTGTTTCCACTTCCATTATTTTACCAAGATAGACTCCTGCAAATCCACCTTCCAAATCCCGGACTCGATACTGGATCCTTTATCTCCTGAAGATACTGTGTATCCCATGTTGCTGGCAACTATTTCTTTTCATTTATGTTGACATTCTTATTTAGAAAGAGAGTTAAATGTGTAGTTTTATCTTGTATGCATGTATGTCTTTATTTATATAGCGCCATTAATGTACATAGCGTTTCACAGCAGTAATACACAGGATATAATCATATAAATAACAATTAATACAAGTTACACTTAATGGGGAGAAGGGCTTCAGACATAAAAGAAGCATTTAGGAAGAGGAGTCCCTGCTCCGAAGAGCTTACAATCTAATTGGTAGGTAGGAACGCACAGAGACAATATGAGGGCGTTCTGGTAAGTGCGTCTGCAAGGGGCCCAGGTTTATGTATGAAGTGTAAATTATCAGCCATTGAGCAACTCATATGCTTCGTTAAGTACATTTCTAAAACTAATAACGTGTTTGTTGCATTCAACTGTTGATTGTAATTATTATTCTTGTGATTTATTTACATGTCTTTGTAGCATTGCTGTTTTTAACTTGTTAAACCAATACATTAAACACAAACATAGATGAGTGGGACACCGGGGTTCTCACCTCTAGGACAGGGTGTATAAAGGTATTACAAGGACAGGCTGTCACAGAACCCATAGCTTTTAGGGCTCAATCAGGGTGAGACTGACACCTCTAGGATCGGATGAATTATGAGCCTGTCACCTGTAGGACTGGCTAATTTACAGGTGCAGTCTGCTTCCTTTAGGAATGGGTGGCTCAGAGATGTAGAGCCTGCTACCTTCAGGACTGGATGGGTCAGATGTGTAGAGCCTGCTAGGGTACCTCTAGGACTGGATGGGTCAGATGTGTAGATCCTGCTTGGGTACCTCTAGGATTGGATGGCCTAAAGATGCAGGGCCCTTCGCCTCTAGAGCTGAACTTCAGGGAAGAGGCGCAGAGATCCCCTGAACTGCACAGATTTTCAGTTCTCAGAATCCTGTGTATACTGCTCATGTTTCACGTGTTTACATTAATACCGAGGGGAATTAGGGAAGAGCTATAATAGCCAAGCTCTGTATATGTTATGCAACGGCAAGGAGGGGTCCCTGCTCCCTCACGGCGCCCACCTCAAAGCTTCTCCCAGGAATCTTGTTTTGACATGTGAGCATTAAGGGTCTGAAAGTGATAGCCCCAAAGCTGGGATCCCTTTGATCAGCCTGCACGTAACTATGCAGTTGGACAGATTGTGTATATTAGCTTCGAAATTCATTTTATTACAGCATTGGACACTATTCCTCAAGCTATTCCCAACCGTGTATGAGGTCCCCACCCAACCCTTTTGTGGCTGCTCTGATTCCCAGCCTATAAATGACGTGATGTCATGTTAAGCCTGGTCCTCCCACAGTGACTCAGAGACACAATGAACCTTCCCTCTGGTGACAGTGACCCACAGAAAGGAGTTGACGGATGGCCCTTGGAGCCTGTCCTTCCCACTGCACGGTCACTATGTGACGCAGAGAAAGAAGGATACCAGTGACAGTAACATAGAAAAAGAAGAGGCTCAATCAGTCTGTCCTTACATTGGGACAATTGGAAAAAATGAGACACATTGTCCATGAAGTGTATCCCTCTTACAACAGGGTGACATGACAGAGGCACAAAGGACCTGTAGCCCACCAAGGCTGTCCGCACCATAGCCCTGACATAGAAAAAAAGATGTGGACGATACGTCTGTCCTCTCAAGGCTGTTCCTCCTGCTAGTGATACAAGGACAGAATTAACCTATGTACCATCAGATAAATCCACCCCACACAGTGTGAAATTGTGATACAGCAACCTATAGCCCATCAGATATGTCCGTGTGAACAAGAATTGACCACCCCTCTGTAAGATAACCATTTAACTTAAATGGCAGTCAACGCCGTATCAGGGTACAGTTGATACCCCACATTCCAGCTTAGTGAATACGGGCATAAGAATGGTAATACCTCTCCCTACACCGCCCAATATCCTACACTCCAATCCTACCGCTTTGTTACATGACTTGGCCACCGAACCCCTTCTCTGCCAGAGCATTGCATAGGTCATGCGATATAAAAACCATATGATATCAGGATGTGTGAAATTCTGTCTCTCAATCATTTCCCTGTTTTCTTAGTGTGGCAAAGGCATTACCTTTCCGTGCTAATTATCCACAAGCAGAAACTTTCAGATAAAAACTAACGCTTAAAGCAAACCTTTTCCTTTTTACGGAGACCTCACCAAGGTGCAGTGACACGTAGGACCTCTTGGAAGTGCAACGTTGATCGTTTTATTGATAAGGGAGGTCTCCGCTGCCCTCTCTCTGTGAGGGGTGAGCAGGAGAGGCGAGAGGAAGCCGGGGTGACTGCGTCTGCGTCCCCATTTCCCTCGGATCAATAGCAGATTGGTGCCCCGTGTGACCAGCTGTCTGAGTATTGACCTTAAGGAGCCAAGGGAGAAGGGTGGATTAAGCGAGACGTGTATGTGTGTCTATAAGTAACCCATTTAGTGCCAGGGCGGCCTATTGTAGGAATACAACAATGAAAAAAAATAATCTTGTGCACTCCGAAGTAGAGAACTTTTAAGTCCAATTCACATATCTGGCTGGTGCTCTCATCACAGGTGCCCCCCTGCTGTGATCCAAACATGTTATGATTTACCATAGAAGAGAAAGGTGGAACACAACGGCCTTGTTCAATCAAGGGGTGGAAAAAATAGGGGAATGAACATTCTCCCCATCCATCTTCCCCCCCCCTTTTTTTTTACCAAATTTTGTTTTTTCTCCTCCCAATTTTTGACTTGCCCCCCTCCCAGTGATCCACTCCTTTTACCATTATTTTCTCCCTTTTTTTTTCTCCTTTACCTTGTTGTTCTGTCCTGCGGCCATCTTGCATGAGGCCAAGCTAAGTATTCGTTGCTTTCATTTTCACAGCCTTTGCTATTATGAAGAGCTCACCATTTGTACAGATCCACTTGGTATAGTGTCTTTACATGAATTTTGTGACTATATATATATATATATATATATATCCATTTTGATTGACCTTCTTTGCAGCGTCTCTTTCTACGAGTGTGCGGGTTCCCTCCTATGTTTGTTGTGTCACTGTTACGAAGGGATTCGGGGGCCCTTGTGGGTTCCCTGCATCTCTAACTCTGCTTTGCAATTTTTCGTGGGTGTGCTGATTCTCACCTTTGTATTGCCATTGATCAATACACTAATCGGTATTGTCAATGTTGTTTTTTTTTTTTTTTTTACGTATTTTGAGACGTGCTGGTACCCATTACATTTTTCTTGTCCGTTATTAGACGTCTGCACATCAACAGTAACTAGTATGCCATATCACCTTTTTCTGTCTGATATATTTTATGTGTGTGTGTATGTACAGTTGCGTGAAAAAGAAAGTACACCCTCTTTGAATTCTATGGTTTTACATATCAGCAACTCCGGTAGAGAAGAGAACGCTCGTCCACTCGCTCACTCGCACCGGCGGGGGCTCCTGCCCGTTCCAACGTATCGCGTCAAGGTAGCGTGGCGACGCATGGCCCAACACGTTTCGACAGCGCTAAAGCTGACTTCATCAGGGCAAGCTTGTCTTGTCTGTTATATATATACCAAGAATAGGCAAAAAAATGTATTTTACTGGTCCTTTATCCTGAATACTCCGGACCAGCAAACTGCTAAAACTTCGGCTTTTATAGCGGTGGTCACACTTGCTGATGATAAATTAATCAAGGGCATTTGATTAGCAGCACGTGTCTGCTACATAGCATTTTAATTCCTATGGAAGCAGTAAGGGTGTACTTAGTTTTTCACACATAGCTTCTCCATTTTGGCTTTATTTTTGTTAAATAAATCATGACACGGTGTAATATGTCATGTGTTGTTGTTCATCTGAGGTTGTATTTACCTAATTTTTAGACCTGCTAAGGGACAGATGATTGTTATTATGTCCTGATATGTAAAACCATAGAATTTCAAGAGGGTGTACTTTCTTTTTCACACAACTGTATGTATGTATGTATGTGTGTGTGTGTGTGTATATATATATATATATATATATATATATATACAGTGTTCGACAAACCTATACATTTGCACGCCCCGGGCGAGTGGATTTAACATCGTGGTGAGCTCCTATTGGCCCAAGCAGCACACATGTGGTACTAGGTGGCGAGTAGATTTTTTTGTTTGGCGAGTAGAGTTTTTGGTGATTTGTCGACCACTGTATATATATATATAATTATAATATAATTATTGCTAATTCAATTATATATATATATATATATATATATATATATATATATGCTGGGTGACAATGGGGAAAGACAGGGTTGCAGACCTGTCTAAGACATGCAAATGAACATACAGTAATATTTACAGTGGCTTTATGCTTTACTGTGGAGGGTTTTTGTCACTTTTTTTACCCACCATAACCTTAATGACAGTGGTGATTACCTAGTCTAGTCTCAAACCTGCTTGCCATTAAGACCAGCCTCACACTGATGATACCCATCAAGGTTGAAACATGTATGTGAGTAGGTCTAATGGCTTTGCATCTCATCCCAGCCCCTGTTTAAAAGCTGTGTTTAAAACGGCATGCATTGGCTTGAGGATTGGCTTGTGTAATACGAGCTTGAGACAAAAGGTGGCACTGAGTGCTCATTTGCATGTCATTTCCCAGAATCCCTTGCTGCAGTGGAAGTGCTGTATGCTGGGTGACAATGGGGAAAGACAGGGTTGCAGACCTGTCTAAGACATGCAAATGAACATACAGTAATATTTACAGTGGCTATATATTATTTTCATTGCAAGCACTGCATAATTATTGCTAATTCAATTATATATATATATATATTTATATAATTATTTATATATATATAATTGAATTAGCAATAATTATGCAGTGCTTGCAATGAAAATAATTTACCAGACTAGACTTTACATATACATATTTATGCCTTTAGACAATAATGACGAAGTTATGACTGGTACATGTTTTTCTGGTCCACGCAATTACTTTAAATTGACTTTACATTGTACTGTAAAGCTGCTATTTCACTTCTGCTGTGCCCTCAACGTTCCTCCATCCAATGTTACTCACCCTTGGCCTTGTCAGCACTGGTCCCAGACAGAGCTGCTCAATATAGTTGTACCCCTTGCTCTGGCATTGCATTGACATAGTTAACGTCAACGCTTTTCCCACACCTCCTTCCAACCCCTTTCTTCTTCACAACACAGCACCTCAGTGGAACTCAATCCAGCAGTAGCTCCTACAGCAGGGCTTCTCAACCAGTTCTCCGAAGGGGCCAGATCAGAAAACATTTATGAGTAGAAGGGCCACAAGGTTATTATTATGTACATGGCATGTATAACATCTGTACCATATATGTTTACATTACCTCAACTTACAAGTGCGTTGTTGTGTACAAATTGGCACTTTGCTTTTGCTCATTTCATACTAGTTGCTTGGGCACATCAAAGCCTTTCGTAGGCCACCAGTTGAAGAGCCATCCCCTACAGCATGGCTGCATCTTAACTCAGTCTTATACCCTGCTATTTCAGTACAGATCTCCCCACACCGCTCCTCAATGAGCGTAATCAAGCCATAGGGCCTTAATCTATAAAGTGTGATAGCACTGATCTGGCACCACTGTATGGAAAGTCTCATTTCTGCGCAGTAGTGCAAGAATAAGGCCCATAGTCCATATTCTATTGATGCCCCTCAATCCATTTATACCTATTTTTCTTACTGGTCACCTCAATCTAGCCCATGCTGGTCACGGCTTCCCAATGGAGAAGAAAGGAAGTATCCAGGCACATGAACTTAATCATCAAGTGATTTATTCAGCAAAACATCCAACGTTTTGACTGCCACTCAGTCTTTGTCAAGGAGAGGGCTCAGTAATGATACTTACTTCCTTCTCCGTGACTCATTGGGATATAACAGGATTCTCCCCATGTCCAGAAGCACCAGCGGCTTACCTTATTTTTCCATTGATGAGATGTGTACCTGCAATACTGAGTATTACACTGCTTCCCAATCTCAAGGGGGGGGGGGGGCAGTAGACTTTGAAGGGGATCCCAGAGTAACCCAATTAATGGGTTCTGCTCTATGAAATCTCTATTCTCTTAAATGGGATTTTCTGGACGCCCAACCCCGATATCTTGGTCGTCTTTCTTTGTGCAATGAATACAGAATAGGGGTCCCAACGGCAAAACAATTGCTTTCGGGAGGGCGATCCCATTTAAAATGATTGGGAACCAAATAAGGCATATTCAGTGAATGCATGTTAATCCAGCCGGACCCCTGCTAATACAGCACTGATCTCCCCCTACCCCCTCAGCTCTGTCAATACACCATACCCCCCTGCTATTCCCAAACCACATTAGTCCTGTCTTGTCACACTTCTGTAACACAGAGAAGAAAGACTCGCAGGGACTGCATTACACTGTAACAGTTACAAAAGTTGCTAAATTGCCTTTCTTGTGTCCCGGGGGTCTGTCTCAAGTTGTGATGCCTGAGCAGATCCCTCCTGCTGGAAATAGCCTTTCCCCCGACCGTGTAGTATTAATGGCTTATTGATCAGAGCTAGGGGAGGGATTGGAGGAGGGACCCATGACCTCTAGCTGTGCCTTAGTGCAAAAAGCGCACGTTATATCCCATGCCAAGTGATGTGAACATTGTGTCTGACAGGCTGCTACCCGCAAAGCTGCCTGTCCCCTGTCAAAACACGCGGTGCCTGGTGTGTCCCTGAGGGATATCTGAGCTGTCTGCGGAAGAGAAGAAATATCACCCTAATGCTGTTGGAGAGGGATGCAGAACATCTCTCCAACGATGTAACCTGCTGGGGAGACACGCAGAGCATCATTTCAAACCCTTAACACCGTTGCTGCCAGAAAGGCTGGCAAAGCATTGTGCATCAATTTAAATGGTGAACTTTTGAAAAGACCCATAGAGCATTCTTCATACTTTAAACTAGTGGAAGTATTAACAGGGCATTACTTCATACTATATACCACTGGAGATATTAGCAGGGCGTTACTTCATACTTTATACTACTGGAGATATTAGCAGGGCGTTACTTCATACTTTATACTACTGGAGATATTAGCAGGGCATTACTTCATACTTTATACTACTGGAGATATTAGCAGGGCGTTACTTCATACTTTATACTACTGGAGATATTAGCAGGGCATTACTTCATACTATATACCACTGGAGATATTAGCAGGGCATTACTTCATACTTTATACTACTGGAGATATTAGCAGGGCATTACTTCATACTTTATACTACTGGAGATATTAGCAGGGCATTACTTCATACTATATACCACTGGAGATATTAGCAGGGCGTTACTTCATACTATATACTACTGGAGATATTAGCAGGGCATTACTTCATACTTTATACTACTGGGGATATTAGCAGGGCATTACTTCATACTTTATACTACTGGGGATATTAGCAGGGCATTACTTCATACTTTATACCACTGGAGATATTAGCAGGGCGTTACTTCATACTTTATACTACTGGAGATATTAGCAGGGCGTTACTTCATACTTTATACCACTGGAGATATTAGCAGGGCGTTACTTCATACTTTATACTACTGGAGATATTAGCAGGGCGTTACTTCATACTTTATACCACTGGAGATATTAGCAGGGCGTTACTTCATACTTTATACCACTGGAGATATTAGCAGGGCGTTACTTCATACTTTATACTACTGGAGATATTAGCAGGGCGTTACTTCATACTTTATACTACTGGAGATATTAGCAGGGCGTTACTTCATATTTTATACTACTGGAGATATTAGCAGGGCGTTACTTCATACTTTATACTACTGGAGATATTAGCAGGGCGTTACTTCATACTTTATACCACTGGTGATATTAGCAGGGCGTTACTTCATACTTTATACTAGTGGAGATATTAGCAGGGCGTTACTTCATACTTTATACTACTGGAGATATTAGCAGGGCATTACTTCATACTTTATACTACTGGAGATATTAGCAGGGCGTTACTTCATACTTTATACTACTGGAGATATTAGCAGGGCATTACTTCATACTTTATACCACTGGAGATATTAGCAGGGCGTTACTTCATACTTTATACTACTGGAGATATTAGCAGGGCGTTACTTCATACTTTATACCACTGGAGATATTAGCAGGGTGTTACTTCATACTTTATACTACTGGAGATATTAGCAGGGCATTACTTCATACTTTATACTACTGGAGATATTAGCAGGGCATTACTTCATACTTTATACCACTGGAGATATTAGCAGGGCGTTACTTCATACTTTATACTACTGGAGACATTAGCAGGGCATTACTTCATACTTTATACTACTGGAGATATTAGCAGGGCGTTACTTCATACTTTATACCACTGGAGATATTAGCAGGGCGTTACTTCATACTTTATACTACTGGAGATATTAGCAGGGCGTTACTTCATACTTTATACTACTGGAGATATTAGCAGGGCGTTACTTCATACTTTATACCACTGGAGATATTAGCAGGGCGTTACTTCATACTTTATACCACTGGAGATATTAGCAGGGCGTTACTTCATACTTTATACTACTGGAGATATTAGCAGGGCGTTACTTCATACTTTATACCACTGGAGATATTAGCAGGGCATTACTTCATACTTTATACCACTGGAGATATTAGCAGGGCATTACTTCATACTTTATACTACTGGAGATATTAGCAGGGCATTACTTCATACTTTATACTACTGGAGATATTACCAGGGCATTACTTCATACTTTATACTACTGGAGATATTAGCAGGGCATTACTTCATACTTTATACCACTGGAGATATTAGCAGGGCGTTACTTCATACTTTATACCACTGGAGATATTAGCAGGGCGTTACTTCATACTTTATACTACTGGAGATATTAGCAGGGCGTTACTTCATACTTTATACCACTGGAGATATTAGCAGGGCGTTACTTCATACTTTATACTACTGGAGATATTAGCAGGGCATTACTTCATACTTTATACTACTGGAGATATTAGCAGGGCGTTACTTCATACTTTATACTACTGGAGATATTAGCAGGGCGTTACTTCATACTATATACTACTGGAGATATTAGCAGGGCGTTACTTCATTCTTTATACCACTGGAGATATTAGCAGGGCGTTACTTCATACTTTATACTACTGGAGATATTAGCAGGGCGTTACTTCATACTTTATACTACTGGAGATATTAGCAGGGCATTACTTCATACTTTATACTACTGGAGATATTAGCAGGGCGTTACTTCATACTTTATACCACTGGAGATATTAGCAGGGCATTACTTCATACTTTATACTACTGGAGATATTAGCAGGGCGTTACTTCATACTTTATACCACTGGAGATATTAGCAGGGCGTTACTTCATACTTTATACCACTGGAGATATTAGCAGGGCGTTACTTCATACTTTATACTACTGGAGATATTAGCAGGGCATTACTTCATACTTTATACTACTGGAGATATTAGCAGGGCGTTACTTCATACTTTATACTACTGGAGATATTAGCAGGGCTTTACTTCATACTTTATACTACTGGAGATATTAGCAGGGCGTTACTTCATACTTTATACCACTGGAGATATTAGCAGGGCGTTACTTCATACTTTATACTACTGGAGATATTAGCAGGGCATTACTTCATGCTTTATACCACTGGAGATATTAGCAGGGCGTTACTTCATACTTTATACCACTGGAGATATTAGCAGGGCGTTACTTCATACTTTATACTACTGGAGATATTAGCAGGGCGTTACTTCATACTTTATACTACTGGAGACATTAGCAGGGCATTACTTCATGCTTTATACCACTGGAGATATTAGCAGGGCGTTACTTCATACTTTATACTACTGGAGATATTAGCAGGGCGTTACTTCATACTTTATACTACTGGAGACATTAGCAGGGCGTTACTTCATACTTTATACTACTGGAGATATTAGCAGGGCGTTACTTCATACTTTATACCACTGGAGATATTAGCAGGGCGTTACTTCATACTTTATACTACTGGAGATATTAGCAGGGCGTTACTTCATACTTTATACTACTGGAGATATTAGCAGGGCATTACTTCATACTTTATACCACTGGAGATATTAGCAGGGCATTACTTCATACTTTATACTACTGGAGATATTAGCAGGGCATTACTTCATACTTTATACTACTGGAGATATTACCAGGGCATTACTTCATACTTTATACTACTGGAGATATTAGCAGGGCATTACTTCATACTTTATACCACTGGAGATATTAGCAGGGCGTTACTTCATACTTTATACCACTGGAGATATTAGCAGGGCGTTACTTCATACTTTATACTGCTGGAGATATTAGCAGGGCGTTACTTCATACTTTATACCACTGGAGATATTAGCAGGGCGTTACTTCATACTTTATACTACTGGAGATATTAGCAGGGCATTACTTCATACTTTATACTACTGGAGATATTAGCAGGGCGTTACTTCATACTTTATACTACTGGAGATATTAGCAGGGCGTTACTTCATACTATATACTACTGGAGATATTAGCAGGGCGTTACTTCATACTTTATACCACTGGAGATATTAGCAGGGCGTTACTTCATACTTTATACTACTGGAGACATTAGCAGGGCATTACTTCATACTTTATACTACTGGAGATATTAGCAGGGCGTTACTTCATACTTTATACCACTGGAGATATTAGCAGGGCATTACTTCATACTTTATACTACTGGAGATATTAGCAGGGCGTTACTTCATACTTTATACCACTGGAGATATTAGCAGGGCGTTACTTCATACTTTATACCACTGGAGATATTAGCAGGGCGTTACTTCATACTTTATACTACTGGAGATATTAGCAGGGCATTACTTCATACTTTATACTACTGGAGATATTAGCAGGGCGTTACTTCATACTTTATACCACTGGAGATATTAGCAGGGCGTTACTTCATACTTTATACTACTGGAGACATTAACAGGGCATTACTTCATGCTTTATACCACTGGAGATATTAGCAGGGCGTTACTTCATACTTTATACTACTGGAGATATTAGCAGGGCGTTACTTCATACTTTATACTACTGGAGACATTAGCAGGGCATTACTTCATACTTTATACTACTGGAGATATTAGCAGGGCGTTACTTCATACTTTATACCACTGGAGATATTAGCAGGGCGTTACTTCATACTTTATACTACTGGAGATATTAGCAGGGCGTTACTTCATACTTTATACTACTGGAGACATTAGCAGGGCATTACTTCATACTTTATACTACTGGAGATATTAGCAGGGCATTACTTCATACTTTATACTACTGGAGACATTAGCAGGGCATTACTTCATGCTTTATACTACTGGAGATATTAGCAGGGCATTACTTCATACTTTATACTACTGGAGATATTAGCAGGGTGTTACTTCATACTTTATACTACTGGAGATATTAGCAGGGCGTTACTTCATACTTTATACAACTGGAGATATTAGCAGGGCGTTACTTCATACTTTATACTACTGGAGATATTAGCAGGGCATTACTTCATACTTTATACCACTGGAGATATTAGCAGGGCATTACTTCATACTTTATACAACTGGAGATATTAGCAGGGCATTACTTCATACTTTATACTACTGGAGATATTAGCAGGGCGTTACTTCATACTTTATACTACTGGAGATATTAGCAGGGCATTACTTCATACTTTATATTACTGGAGACATTAGCAGGGCGTTACTTCATACTTTATACTACTGGAGACATTAGCAGGGCGTTACTTCATACTTTATATTACTGGAGATATTAGCATGGCGTTACTTCATACTATATACTACTGGAGATATTAGCAGGGCCTTACTTCATACTTTATACTACTGGAGATATTAGCATGGCGTTACTTCATACTATATACTACTGGAGATATTAGCAGGGCATTACTTCATACTTTATACTACTGGAGATATTAGCTGGGCGTTACTTCATACTTTATACTACTGGAGATATTAGCAGGGCGTTACTTCATACTTTATACTACTGGAGATATTAGCAGGGCGTTACTTCATACATTATACTACTGGAGATATTAGCAGGGCGTTACTTCATACTTTATACTACTGGAGATATTAGCAGGGCGTTACTTCATACTTTATACTACTGGAGATATTAGCAGGGCTTTACTTCATACTTTATATTACTGGAGACATTAGCAGGGCGTTACTTCATACTTTATACTACTGGAGACATTAGCAGGGCGTTACTTCATACTTTATATTACTGGAGATATTAGCATGGCGTTACTTCATACTATATACTACTGGAGATATTAGCAGGGCATTACTTCATACTTTATACTACTGGAGATATTAGCTGGGCATTACTTCATACTTTATACCACTGGAGATATTAGCAGGACTTTACTTCATGCTTTATACCACTGGAGATATTAGCAGGGCGTTACTTCATACTATATACTACTGGAGATATTAGCAGGGCGTTACTTCATACTTTATACTACTGGAGATATTAGCAGGGCATTACTTCATACTTTATACTACTGGAGATATTAGCAGGGCATTACTTCATACTTTATACCACTGGAGATATTAGCAGGGCGTTACTTCATACTTTATACTACTGGAGATATTAGCAGGGCGTTACTTCATACTTTATACTACTGGAGATATTAGCAGGGCGTTACTTCATACTTTATACTACTGGAGATATTAGCAGGGCGTTACTTCATACTTTATACTACTGGAGATATTAGCAGGGCGTTACTTCATACTTTATACTACTGGAGATATTAGCAGGGCGTTACTTCATACTTTATACTACTGGAGATATTAGCAGGGCGTTACTTCATACTTTATACTACTGGAGATATTAGCAGGGCATTACTTCATACTTTATACTACTGGAGATATTAGCAGGGCGTTACTTCATACTTTATACTACTGGAGATATTAGCAGGGCATTACTTCATACTTTATACTACTGGAGATATTAGCAGGGCGTTACTTCATACTTTATACTACTGGAGATATTAGCAGGGCATTACTTCATACTTTATACCACTGGAGATATTAGCAGGGCGTTACTTCATACTTTATACTACTGGAGATATTAGCAGGGCATTACTTCATACTTTATACTACTGGAGATATTAGCAGGGCGTTACTTCATACTTTATACTACTGGAGATATTAGCAGGGCATTACTTCATACTTTATACTACTGGAGATATTAGCAGGGCGTTACTTCATACTATATACTACTGTAGATATTAGCAGGGCGTTACTTCATACTTTATACTACTGGAGATATTAGCAGGGCATTATTTCATACTTTATACTACTGGAGATATTAGCAGGGCATTACTTCATATTTTATACTACTGGAGATATTAGCAGGGCGTTACTTCATACTTTATACTACTGGAGATATTAGCAGGGCGTTACTTCATACTTTATACTACTGGAGATATTAGTAGGGCGTTACTTCATACTTTATACTACTGGAGATATTAGCAGGGCATTACTTCATATTTTATACTACTGGAGATATTAGCAGGGCGTTACTTCATACTTTATACTACTGGAGATATTAGCAGGGCATTACTTCATACTTTATACTACTGGAGATATTAGCAGGGCATTACTTCATACTTTATACTACTGGAGATATTAGCAGGGCGTTACTTCATACTTTATACTACTGGAGATATTAGCAGGGCATTACTACATACTTTATACTACTGGAGATATTAGCAGGGCGTTACTTCATACTATATACTACTGTAGATATTAGCAGGGCGTTACTTCATACTTTATACTACTGGAGATATTAGCAGGGCATTATTTCATACTTTATACTACTGGAGATATTAGCAGGGCATTACTTCATATTTTATACTACTGGAGATATTAGCAGGGCGTTACTTCATACTTTATGCTACTGTAGATATTAGCAGGGCGTTACTTCATACTTTATACTACTGGAGATATTAGCAGGGCATTATTTCATACTTTATACTACTGGAGATATTAGCAGGGCATTACTTCATATTTTATACTACTGGAGATATTAGCAGGGCGTTACTTCATACTTTATACTACTGGAGATATTAGCAGGGCGTTACTTCATACTTTATACTACTGGAGATATTAGCAGGGCGTTACTTCATACTTTATACTACTGGAGATATTAGCAGGGCATTACTTCATACTTTATACTACTGGAGATATTAGCAGGGCGTTACTTCATACTTTATACTACTGGAGATATTAGCAGGGCGTTACTTCATGCTTTATACCACCGGAGATATTAGCAGGGCGTTACTTCATACTTTATACTACTGGAGATATTAGCAGGGCGTTACTTCATACTTTATACTACTGGAGATATTAGCAGGGCATTACTTCATACTTTATACCACTGGAGATATTAGCAGGGCGTTACTTCATACTTTATACTACTGGAGATATTAGCTGGGCGTTACTTCATACTTTATACTACTGGAGATATTAGCAGGGCGTTACTTCATAGTTTATACCACTGGAGATATTAGCAGGGCATTACTTCATACTTTATACCACTGGAGCTATTAGCAGGGCGTTACTTCATACTATATACTACTGGAGATATTAGCAGGGCGTTACTTCATACTTTATACTACTGGAGATATTAGCAGGGCGTTACTTCATACTTTATACTACTGGAGATATTAGCAGGGCGTTACTTCATACTTTATACTACTGGAGATATTAGCAGGGCATTACTTCATACTTTATACTACTGGAGATATTAGCAGGGCGTTACTTCATACTTTATACTACTGGAGATATTAGCAGGGCATTACTTCATACTTTATACTACTGGAGATATTAGCAGGGCGTTACTTCATACTTTATACTACTGGAGATATTAGCAGGGCATTACTTCATACTTTATACCACTGGAGATATTAGCAGGGCGTTACTTCATACTTTATACTACTGGAGATATTAGCAGGGCATTACTTCATACTTTATACTACTGGAGATATTAGCAGGGCGTTACTTCATACTTTATACTACTGGAGATATTAGCAGGGCATTACTTCATACTTTATACTACTGGAGATATTAGCAGGGCGTTACTTCATACTATATACTACTGTAGATATTAGCAGGGCGTTACTTCATACTTTATACTACTGGAGATATTAGCAGGGCATTATTTCATACTTTATACTACTGGAGATATTAGCAGGGCATTACTTCATATTTTATACTACTGGAGATATTAGCAGGGCGTTACTTCATACTTTATACTACTGGAGATATTAGCAGGGCGTTACTTCATACTTTATACTACTGGAGATATTAGTAGGGCGTTACTTCATACTTTATACTACTGGAGATATTAGCAGGGCATTACTTCATATTTTATACTACTGGAGATATTAGCAGGGCGTTACTTCATACTTTATACTACTGGAGATATTAGCAGGGCATTACTTCATACTTTATACTACTGGAGATATTAGCAGGGCATTACTTCATACTTTATACTACTGGAGATATTAGCAGGGCGTTACTTCATACTTTATATTACTGAAGATATTAGCAGGGCATTACTTCATACTATATACTACTGGAGATATTAGCAGGGCATTACTTCATACTTTATACTACTGGAGATATTAGCAGGGCGTTACTTCATACTTTATACTACTGGAGATATTAGCAGGGCATTACTTCATACTTTATACCACTGGAGATATTAGCAGGGCGTTACTTCATACTTTATACTACTGGAGATATTAGCAGGGCGTTACTTCATACTTTATACTACTGGAGATATTAGCAGGGCGTTACTTCATACTTTATACCACTGGAGATATTAGCAGGGCGTTACTTCATACTTTATACTACTGGAGATATTAGCAGGGCATTACTTCATACCTTATACCACTGGAGATATTAGCAGGGCGTTACTTCATACTTTATACTACTGGAGATATTAGCAGGGCATTACTTCATACTTTATACCACTGGAGATATTAGCAGGGCGTTACTTCATACTATATACTACTGGAGATATTAGCAGGGCGTTACTTCATACTTTATACTACTGGAGATATTAGCAGGGCATTACTTCATACTTTATACCACTGGAGATATTAGCAGGACTTTACTTCATGCTTTATACCACTGGAGATATTAGCAGGGCGTTACTTCATACTATATACTACTGGAGATATTAGCAGGGCGTTACTTCATACTTTATACTACTGGAGATATTAGCAGGGCATTACTTCATACTTTATACTACTGGAGATATTAGCAGGGCATTACTTCATACTTTATACCACTGGAGATATTAGCAGGGCGTTACTTCATACTTTATACTACTGGAGATATTAGCAGGGCGTTACTTCATACTTTATACTACTGGAGATATTAGCAGGGCGTTACTTCATACTTTATACTACTGGAGATATTAGCAGGGCGTTACTTCATACTTTATACTACTGGAGATATTAGCAGGGCGTTACTTCATACTTTATACTACTGGAGATATTAGCAGGGCGTTACTTCATGCTTTATACCACCGGAGATATTAGCAGGGCGTTACTTCATACTTTATACTACTGGAGATATTAGCAGGGCGTTACTTCATACTTTATACTACTGGAGATATTAGCAGGGCATTACTTCATACTTTATACTACTGGAGATATTAGCAGGGCATTACTTCATACTTTATACTACTGGAGATATTAGCAGGGCATTACTTCATACTTTATACTACTGGAGATATTAGCAGGGCGTTACTTCATACTTTATACTACTGGAGATATTAGCAGGGCATTACTTCATTCTTTATACCACTGGAGATATTAGCAGGGCGTTACTTCATACTATATACTACTGGAGATATTAGCAGGGCGTTACTTCATACTATATACTACTGGAGATATTAGCAGGGCGTTACTTCATACTTTATACCACTGGAGATATTAGCAGGGCATTACTTCATACTTTATACCACTGGAGATATTAGCAGGGCGTTACTTCATACTATATACTACTGGAGATATTAGCAGGGCGTTACTTCATACTATATACCACTGGAGATATTAGCAGGGCGTTACTTCATACTTTATACCACTGGAGATATTAGCAGGGCGTTACTTCATACTATATACTACTGGAGATATTAGCAGGGCGTTACTTCATACTATATACTACTGGAGATATTAGCAGGGCGTTACTTCATACTATATACTACTGGAGATATTAGCAGGGCGTTACTTCATACTATATACTACTGGAGATATTAGCAGGGCGTTACTTCATACTTTATACCACTGGAGATATTAGCAGGGCATTACTTCATACTTTATACCACTGGAGATATTAGCAGGGCGTTACTTCATACTATATACTACTGGAGATATTAGCAGGGCGTTACTTCATACTATATACCACTGGAGATATTAGCAGGGCGTTACTTCATACTTTATACCACTGGAGATATTAGCAGGGCGTTACTTCATACTATATACTACTGGAGATATTAGCAGGGCGTTACTTCATACTATATACTACTGGAGATATTAGCAGGGCGTTACTTCATACTATATACTACTGGAGATATTAGCAGGGCGTTACTTCATACTATATACTACTGGAGATATTAGCAGGGCGTTACTTCATACTTGAGTAGATAGACCTGTGAACCGTAATTCTAACTCGTCCCACTACAGGCGAGATCTACAGAGCATTGCCTAAAACCTTTTAGATTGTAGTAACCGTTGGTGAGCAGCGTCCCAAGCTGTTTTGAAGCAGTGAATTGCTGAGTAGTTTGAACCTGTAGCATTCTAATTGGTGTGTCTGCATCATGTAGACTAGAGTAATGTGTATGTGCAACACGCAGAGCAGTGTGCATCTGCAACAGGCAAAGCAGTGTGCATCTGCAACACGCAGAGCAGTGTGCATCTGCAACACACAAAGCAGTGTGTCAGTGTAACACAAAGATGTGTAGCTGCAGAATGCAGAGCAATGTGTGCCAGTAACACACCACACAATATTCATATGTTACAAATAGAGTAATGTATCCCAGGCTCTCCCCCAGCAGCGAGGGGAGTCCCCCGTCTTTCAGCAGAGCGTTCAGTAAAACAGGATAGTGAGAGCAGCTGAGGTCCTATCGATCTTTTGACACCTTCCGCATAACTCCTCTCTCACGGCTCAGCGGTGGCACTCCCAGTATCAGAGCTGCGCTCCCTTTGGATAATATGAGCTTCATCACACCCAATACAAGGAGAGGATGAACATGTCCAATTCCAAGTCACCTTATCCCCCTATTCGATTGTAAGCTCTTCGGGCACTATGTACATCACTGTGCATACTGGCCTGTCACCCCTTACTCATTCGTATCTGTGGTCACCCTACAGATCTCCATGAAGTCTTGATTGCCTGTTACTCTCCAGTTGTAATCCAGGGGGAGCATGAAGGGAAAAGAACATAAAACAAGAAAAACAATCTAAGTGCAGACAATAAAATTCAAGTGATATAAATTCTGCGTTCTTTCTTGGCTCATATGTGATGTTTACTTACAAGATGTAAGTCAAAATCAAGCGGTTTTGACACTCAATGGTCTCTGCTGTGCAGGTATTCCCACCAGGTGATAGGGTCTCCAGCTCTCACCTCCGCAGCAAAGTGTATATAAAAGAAATACAAACCATAGTGCAGACCAGTATAATGTAAAAAAACTAGACTTTATGGGGTTTAAAAAATGAACACTTACAATAAAAACAAGTATTTCAGGCATGTACCACAATCATTGTGATCAAAGAGAGAAGATTTTTTGGTTTACACTTCAGGCTCACCCGCCTCCTCCGGTGTGACTTGGTGTGGACCACCACTCTCAGGGACTTTGTACCTCCAGCGGTGGGCGCATTGATCCAGGTCTCTCTCCCCTCGTGGGTTCCCTCTTCTGTGGGTCGATCACCTTCCCATAACAGCTGCCTGCAGGCACTGTGGAGTTCTCCACTGGGATACAGCCTCTCGGATGGATGTTTCAGCTTCACTCGCACACCGATGCGTCACTTCCGCTCCGTCCCGATACGTCACTTCCGGTCGCGGTTCTGTGAGTATCTGTCAGTAAATTTCTCCTCTCTTCTCTCTCCTCTCTGGGCGGCTAGAGGGTGGTAGCCGCGACCGGAAGTGACGTATCGGGACGGAGCGGAGCATTTTGTTCTGGGCGCAGATGACACAAGACGACACAAAGTTCCTGATGTCCTTACGCATACCAGAGATATGAAGAAGAAAAAAAGGCTTACGCATACCAGGCCACCAGAAGGTGTGTTCCAAGAGGTCGATTGTCTTCCTTGTACCGGAATGGCCCGCCGTTTTGGATGAGTGGCTCCATTTCATTACTCTTCTGTGGAAAGTGAGTGAACAGGCGTCCCTCTGGTACCCTAAGGCAGTCTGGAATGCTGCTCTGGGCCCTTGTGATATCTGGTAGAGCGCCGAAGACGTTAGCTGAAAGGATACAGGCCGGGGTAAGTATAGTCTTCTGGAGATCCTCCAATTTATCCTCTTTTAGGAATTGCCGAGAGAGTGCGTCCGCTTTTATATTCTTGGAACCGGGAAGGTAAGATATGATGAAATCGAAGTGGGTGAAAAACAAGGACCATCGTGCCTGACGTGACCCCAAGCGACGCGCACCTTCAATATAAAGTAAGTTCTTGTGATCGGTCAAGATGGTAATGGGGTGTCTCTGTGCCTTCGAGTAGGTGTCTTCATTCCTCCAAAGCCATTTTTTTTCCAATGTTTTTATTAGGCATTTTTAGAAAATACAACATTTCTAACATATATCGTAGCCTAATATTTTCCAAAACATATTTTTTAAGGGGGGAAAAAGAAAGGCAACCTAAGTTGTCCAGGAAAGAGAGGGGGAGCCTTCATAGAGAGAAGGTAAGAGGGAGGGTGATGGGGTAGATGAAGGGGTGTGAGGGAGGGGAGGGGAGGGGGAGGGGGCTGGGGAGGGTTGTTGTCGACCCACTTGGCTGTTAGGGTGTTTCTGGTGAGATTCGTGTGAGTTTTTTCTTATGGAGGGGGAGTTGGTCTCCCTCTCACCTGGGATGGTCGGGGCGCTCTGGTAAAGTGGAACCAGGGTTCCCAGATATCCTCAAAGGCCGGGGTTTTTTGTCTGATGTTGGCTGTGAGCCTTTCCATAGTCATTACATCCCCAATCCTTTTCTTTATCGTGTTGAGCGCCGGCGTAGTCGTTTTCCTCCAGGAGGCCGCAATACAGCATCTCGCCGCAGTGAGAATGAAGGATATTAATTTCCTGGTGGGCCGAATTATATTCGGCATGGGTGCAGCCAACAGGAAGGTCAGTGGTTCAATAGGAAGTTCTAGGTCGGTGACCTCTTTTATAAGAATTTGGACCTTGGCCCAGTATTTCACAATTTCTGGACAGGTCCACCAGATGTGGGCCATGTCCCCTCTATTACCACAGCCTCTCCAACATTGGTCTGATGCCAGAGGGTAGATCTGGTTTAATCGTGCTGGGGTAAGATACCAGCCAAACATAATTTTGTAGATGTTTTCCTTAATTGTGGTGCAAAGGGAAGTTTCTGAGGCTGCCTGCCAGATTTCCTCCCATGTCTCTCTTTCTATGTTAACGTTTAGATCAGCTGACCATCGTAGCATATAGTCGTGCTGTGTCGGGGACGTTGAGCGCATTAGGATATTGTATATGTCCGAGATAAGTCCCTTCTGGTAAGACTGGTCCTCACATAGATGTTCAAACGTAGTGAGAGCGGGGTATTCTGGATGAGGGCACGTAGCTCTAACAAAATTTCTAATTTGTAGATATTTAAAGGTGTCCAATTCTGTAATTTTAAATTTGTTCCTCAGTTCTTGGTAGGTCAGGAGCTTCCCTAGGCTCAGTACGTCGGCAATCGCCTCTATACCCCGTGTGTGAAAGTGGGTGAACAGCTTAGATCCGCATCCTGGAGGGAATTTAGGGTTATTAACGAGGGGAGTGAGTTGTGAGTTTGTGGATGAGAGATTAAATTTAAGTTTGCATCTGGACCAGGTGTCCCACGTGAATCGTGAGGCCTGTAGTTTAAGATTGTGTAAGTGGCCCTCTCCTCTGTTCAGGCTCCAGAGGGAGGCTTGCAGAGAAGGCAATTTGGCACACCGAGTTTCCATTCCCACCCAGCAACATCGGGTCGGGTCTGAGTTCCACATTAATACCTGCCTGAGCTGAGCGGCTAGATAGTATTTGTATAGGTCAGGCACCCCCATCCCTCCTCTGGATCTCGTGGTCATCAGGACTGATCTGGCGACCCTGGGCCGCTTACCCTGCCAAATGAAGTGGAGTAGTCTATTCTGTATATATTTTAGATCGGCGGCCGGGACCTGGATTGGGAGCGTCTGGAATAGGTACAACATTCTTGGGAGTATATTCATTTTGGTAGAGATCATCCTCCCAATCCATGAGATCTGATAACCTTCCCACCGATCTAGATCCCTTTTGATCTGCTCCCATAGTTTCGGGTAGTTATCCCTATATAGGTCCCGATAGTGCCTAGATACATTAATTCCCAGATACTTAATGCATGAGGGGCACCATCGGTAGCTGAAATTTAGCTTAAGGAGTTTGACTGTGGGGTCGGGAAGACTAAGATTTAGGGCCTCAGATTTGTCGCTGTTTATTTTATACCCTGATACCTTTCCAAACTCCGTCAGTTCCATCTGGAGGTTGGGGAGGGAAGTTAGGGGTCTGGTCAAGGTCAGGATAATATCGTCAGCGAATAGGGAAATTTTGTATTGTTCAGTGGCCATGGGTATACCCTGGATGTTTGGGTTTTGTCTTATTTTGGCCGCCAGTGGTTCAATCGTGAGAGCGAAAAGGAGAGGGGAGAGGGGGCAACCCTGTCGGGTGCCATTTCTAATGTGAATTTGTTCCGCTCCTCCACCCGATAGTCTAACTGAGGCGGATGGAGTTTGGTAGAGCGCCTGGACACCCTTAAGAAAGGAGTCCCTGAATCCGAATTTTTTTAATGTTTGGTCTAGGAACAGCCAGTCAATTCTGTCAAATGCCTTCTCTGCGTCTAAGCTTAGTAACATAGCTTGTGAATCTGTAAGGTGGGCATGGTCAACTAAGTTAATGATTTTACGGGTATTGTCTGAGGCCTGGCGGCCCAGGACAAACCCGACCTGGTCCACGTGTACTAGTCTCGGGAGAATTGGATTAAGTCTGTTCGCCAGTATTTTACTGTATAGTTTTAGATCATTGTTCAACAGCGAGATTGGTCTATAGCTACCGCATTGTGTGGGGTCCTTCCCTTCTTTGAGGATTATGGCCAAATTGGCGGACGACATTGAAGATGGGATAGGACATCCTTCTAGAAATGAGTTGAACAATTGTAAAAGGTGGGTGGACAGAATGGGGAGAAACTTCTTATAGTAGGCATTCGTGAAACCATCAGGGCCCGGTGCTTTAGAAATTTGGGAGGCCTTAACGGCCCATTCTAGTTCTTCCGCCGTTATTGTGGCGTTCAGGAGAAGGATTTCCTCCTCTGTTAATGAGGGGAGGTCGCAATCAGCTAGATAGTCAATGGTAGACGATAGCTCCTTCGGGTCTGGGCTAGCAGAGTGAGCCCTTAGGTTATATAGTTTAGAATAAAATTTAGTAAATTCCTCTGCAATTTTTTTTTCATTATGTAGGAGCTCCCCAGCACTATTCCGAATCGCCGTTATTTGCGATCTTTTGTGTATGCCTCTTAGTTTGCTAGCAAGAAGTCTGTCGGCCTTGTTCCCTTTATCATAATGCCTCTGACCCGTCCATTTAAGAGCTTTTTCGACATTGTCCATTTGGATTATTCTTAAGTCGCTTCTGGCAGAAGTCAACTGTTTATAAATTTTCCGGGAGGGGTTATTTTTGTGCTGTTGTTCTAAGCGTATTATTTTGTCTGTTAGCTCTTTGGTTTGTTTAAGTTTAGTTTTTTTCCGATGGGAGGCAATCGAGATGAAATGTCCTCTGATTGTCGCCTTATGGGCTTCCCACAGGCTCGCTGGAGAGGCAACAGTGCCTATATTTATCCGGAAATATTCCTTAAGGGATTTTTTGAGCTCCCGTACTGTCTCCGAGTGATTCAGTAGGGAGTCGTTCAGTCTCCAGGAATATGAGGTTGTTTTCACGAATGGAATGGATAGGGTCAGGGTGATAGGAGCATGATCTGACCACGTGATGGGGCCGATGTCAGTATCTAGGGCGGCTTCTAGAATGTTCTTGGTAGCAAGAAAGTAGTCTATACGGGAATATGTCTGGTGAGGGGCCGAGTAAAAGGTATAATCCCTTTGCCCCTGGTGTTGTGTTCTCCAAATGTCTAAAAGTGAAAAGTCCCCCATTATGTCCTTGAATTTTTTCCCCAGTCTTTGTGACTGGGTGGAGTGTTGTCGTCCTGGGAGGCTCGATTTGTCTTCTATTGGGTTAAGAGCCATGTTTAGATCCCCCGCGATAAGTAGCGAGGATAGGTACTGTGGGTCAATTTCTTCCAGAACTTTTTTTAAGAATTCTGTCTGGTTCTCGTTTGGGGCATATAGGTTAATAAGGGCGATTGCCGAGCCTGAAAGTGAGCCGTATACCACAATAAATCTACCCTCTGGATCGGCCTGGATTTTTGTTAGATTAAATGGGGTGCCCTGACGAATCAGAATGGCAACCCCTCTTCGTTTGCTACTAAACGATGAGAAGTAACTCGACGGATACGCTTGCTGAAATGTTTTAGGCGGCTCCTTAGATGTGAAGTGAGTCTCCTGGAGGAAAACCACATCGCCCCCCGACTTCTTTAGTTCCTGGAGGGCTAGGCGTCTCTTCTTATTGTTATGCAAGCCCTTAACATTTAGGGAAACAATTTTTAGCGCTTTTTGTTGAGACATTTTGTCTTAAGTTTTCGTTGGGCCAAGGGTGGGGTCCCCTCTGGTTTGGGGGGGGGGGGAGGCTTGAGAGGGAGTCTTAGTGACTGGGGTTGCCTGCTCTGTCGGGGAATCTGCGTGTGTGTTGTCGTTGAAGAAGAGCTTAGAGACAAGCAGCCGAAATGGGGGGGAGAGGGGGGGGAGGGAGGGAAGGTTGGGGGGGGAAGAGGGGGAGGGTTGGGTGAAGAACCGCTGGGACAGTAACAGCGGGTAGGAGAAGAAGAGAAGAAGGTCGACCCTTATGGGGTCTTAAAGATTGAAAACTGGTCTAATCTAAGGACCGGCTGGAGTGGTATAAGACCCTTGGGGGCGGGTCCGGTAACGGCCTCCAGCAGAGGCGGGCTGGGCAGAGACCCATAACAGTCTTCGGTTACACCCGAGCATACTTTCTCTAGGGTGCCCGAGTTGAAGAAGCTTCTAGGGAACCTGCTGCCGACAGGGCAGGTCTGGGCTATGCTCCCATCGCCCCCTTTTCCTTCATGTGGGGAAGGCTGAGAGGGGATAGCATCTCTTGGTTGCCTGTGTATTGAAATGCGGGTGAGATTGGGGGGGGGGGAGTGGGTTGGGGCAGGTGGGAATGGGGGAGTGAGTTGCGTGCAGGAGGATGGGTGCCTAAAGATAAAGGGGGACGAGAGGGGGGGGGAGGGAGAGCCACAAGGGGGAAGGAAAGATAGAATGGGGAGGGAGGGGAGGGGGGGAAGAGAGAGGGGGGGTAGAGTCGCGCAGTCAGCTGACGTCGGCTGTGGCGCGCCGTCAGACCTCGTGGAGCTCCGCAGACGGGGACGTCTCTCTCGGGCGCCATTTTGTGGAGGGAGATGTGCAGCTCAGCCAGGGAAGCCACGAGGACCGGCATGCTCGCTTCGGACGCCATTTTGGGAGAGCCTTGGAGCAGGCGGTAGTGTTTACCCCGACGGACACCGGGGGCAGCTGTGGGGATCCGAAGTCGGCTGTGCGGCGTCTGCCCTCCGATTGCCCATGGTAGGATTTCTGGAACTGGGGATGAAGAGGGGCCCCCCCGTGGCTCCGGCCCGGAGGTCTTCTGCCTGGGCTAGTGAGATCACGTCCGACGCCATTTTGGAGGAGTTTCGGGGCTGACGATGGCGTGGGCCCGGGCGGGAGATTGATTTGCCGGTGAGTCTTTTCTTATCTGTCCCGGGATTGCCTTTGCTCGGCTATCCGCTCCGATGCTCTCACAGGCTGATCCTCTTTGTCCTGGTCCCGGTTACCAGCTGGGTGGGCAGGTTGGAGGGAGTCCACGGGAAGGCCCAGGGCTTTTGCTAAGTGCACCATATCTTCAGGGTGCCGGATGGTGAGAAATTTGCCCTTGTGGGGAATAATCAATTTAAAAGGAAACCCCCATCTGTAGTTTATTTCTTTCTCACGAAGGAGTAATGTTAGGGGACGTAGTGCTTTGCGTCGGTCCACTGTGAGCTTGGAAAGGTCGTTATAGACCTGAAGCGGGTCGCTTCGGAACGCGATCGTGTCTCTCCCCCTGCTAGCTCCTATTAGTTTATCTTTGGTGGAGTAACTGTGGAGTCGCACGATCACGTCCCGCCGGCGGTTGGGGTCCTCGGAGCGCGGGCCCAGGGCTCTGTGCGCCCTGTCCATTTCCAAATCCCGGGAGTCAAGGTCTGGGCATAGGGAGAGGAAGAAGTCCTTCAGGTATGCTCGCAGATGTGTGGGTAGCACTGCCTCAGGGATGCCGCGGATCCGCAGGTTCTGGCGGCGATCCCTGTTTTCCTGGTACTCCAATCCGTCTCTTAGTGTATTTATTTCTTGGCCCAGGCGTATGATCTCATCATCGGCCTCTGACTGGTGGTGTAAAGCCTCGTCCAGTCTGGTCTCCAGTGTGGTAGTGCGTTCCTGCAGCCCCTGGATATCCTGCCTAATTTCTGCCACTGCGTCTTTTATATTGGCCTGTAATGACCGTTGGAGCTTGGCAAGGAGTTCCTCTAGGTATGTCTTTGTGATCCCCCCGTCCGGGGAAGAGGGGGTCTCGGTAGGGCTCGCTGAGTCTGAGAGGCCTTGTTTGCCTCGTGGGCCTGAAGCCTGGGGGCCATCTTGCCTTCTATTCCCTGTCTCACCAGGCTGTTTTGCAGGAGAGAAGAACTTCCCCACTCCCTGAGTCGGGGGATTTTTCCCCTTATTAGCCATCCCTCTGGTTTTAGAGGGTCGTCAGGGGCTTTTTTCGGGGTTTTTGCCCGGGGTAAAAGGGTTTAAATCAGCAGTTATTCAGGAGGGTCTCTGGAGCTCAGCTTTTACCCGACTGTCCTGGATGACGTCATAGACACGCCCCCCCCTCCAAAGCCATTTTAATAGCGAGGAGTTCCCGATTTCCCACACTGTAGTTTTTCTCAGCGGCAGAATTTTTTTCCGAAAAGATTGCGCACAGGTGAAGCCTGGTCTGGGGCTCTCTCCTCTGGGAAAGTACAGCCCCTGCTCCGACATCTGAAGCGTCTACTTCGAGGGTTAAGGGTAGTTCCGGGTCTGGATGTACCCGTATAGGTGCGGAGATGAAGGCCTTTTTTAGCTTTTCAAAAGCTCTGATGGCTTCAGGAGACCACTGGGCCGGAATGGCTTCCTTTTGGGTCAAGGCCGTAATGGGCGCTACCACAGAGGAAAAACCCTGGATAAACCTCCGGTAGTAGTTTGCGAATCCGAGGAATCTCTGCACAGCCTTGAGGGATAGCGGACGTGGCCAGTTTATGATTGCCTTGACCTTGTCTGGATCCATGGCAAGTCCTGTGTTGGATATGATGTATCCCAAGAAAGTACTTGAGGTCTTCTGAAACTAGCACTTCTCTAGTTTGGCGAAGAGGTGATTTGCTCGTAGTCTTTGGAGAACTTGTTTCACATGTTCCGGGTGCTCAGAAGTATCTATGGAAAAAATCAGGATATCGTCCAGATATACAACCACGTGTTGGTTGAGTAGATCCCTGAAGATCTCATTCACAAAATCTTGGAACACCACGGGTGCATTGCAAAGGCCGAAGGGCATCACCAAATATTCGTAGTGCCCGTCCCGAGTGTTGAAGGTCGTCTTCCACTCATCCTCCTGATGGATTCTTCTCAAATTGTATGTTCCCCGCAGAGCCAGTTTAGTGAAGATGGTGGCCCCTTGGAGCCTATCGAACAGCTCTGAGTTCAAGGGCAGAGGATAACGGTTTTTAACCGTTATTTTGTTGAGCCCCCGGTAATCGATACACGGCCTGAGCGACCCTTCCTTCTTTTTTACGATAAAGAACCCCGCACCAGCGGGTGAAGAAGACTTCCGGATGAAGCCCCTCAGAAGATTCTCTTGAATGTATTGCTTCATAGCCTTGGTCTCCAGGGCTGACATAGGATAAGAGCACCCCCTGGAAAGAGTAGCTCCGGGCAGAAGATCTATAGGACAGTCGTGGGGACGATGGGGTGGTAGTTCCTCGGCCTGCCCTTTATCGAAGACGTCCCAGAACTCTTTGTACATCTCAGGCAGCTGATTCGCTGATTCCAGCAGTAGCACTCCAGCAAGACTTTTGGAAGGAGACAGACACTTCCCTTTTCACTGAATGTACCAACGGATCGGCAAAACTCCAGTCCAATCGATTTGCGGGTTATGTCGCTGGAGCCATGGTAATCCATGGGAGTGTCACACCTGTATGCCCGCAGACCTGGCAGGACCCCAGTACTGAGGTGGGAACGGTATGACACCACACACCCACAGCAGTGGGAGAAAGCCCGGAGTGTGGTATAGCGTTGCTGGGCCTATAGGAAGAGAGTTGTTGTTATACTTGCAACGCTTGGGGTTGTCCGTGAGAATAGTCGAGTCCGTATGCCAATGTCCAGGAGTAGAGAGAGTAGAATCGTCAGTGTACCAGCCAGGTCCTAAGAAGCCAGAGGTAAACGTAGTGAAGGGCGGAGCAAGGTTCAGAGGGGTACCAGAGAGCAGAGTAGTCCAGGACAAGCAGGAGTCAGGAGCCAGGGAAATCCAAGAGCATACAGGAACAGGGAAACAGCAAGGACATAGAGGGAGCACAGCATAGGTCAGGTACACACAGGGAAACAGGAACTATGCAGAGCGAGGAAGAAGTGGACAGACAGGGGTAATAAAGGAGGGAACACATATAGGAAAGAGGGGAGTAGTAGACAGAGAAGTTGGAGACAATAGAGATAGGTCAGGAAGAGAAGAGGAGGAGACAGAAGGGACAGACAGGTGAATGGCCTGCAGGGTTTGGGAGGCAGAAACATGACAGCCAGGATAAGAGTAGCGTGTGCGCGCGCCCTCTGTAAAGGGAGAATGCGAGCGCACAGGCTGCAGCACAGAGACAGCCCGCAAGGAGTGAGGGGAGGAAGCAGCGGGGAAACCGAGCCCAGAGGAGAAGGATGCACGCGCGCGCGCCCTCCGTGGGCGGAGTAGACGCACGCACCGGCTGCACCAGGCAAACGGCCTGCAGGGAACAAGAGGGAGACGCAGCTGCGTATAGACGTCCTTCTGGTACCCTGAACCTGCTGGGAGTATGGGCTTGAGCCTTGGTGATCTCGTCCAACACATCGAAGTTGTTAGCAGAAATTATGCATTTGGCGGGGAGAATAGGCTCCGAAACTTCCTTGGCTTCGGCCTCAGTGGCGAACTGACGAGAGAGAGCGTCTGCTTTAACATTTTTGGTACCTGGAATATATGAGATGGTGTAGTTGAAGCGGGAAAAGAAGAGTGACCAACGGTCTTGGCGGTAACCCAGGCGACGAGCCCCCTCAATATATAACAAATTTTTGTGGTCGGTGAGAATAGCGATAGGTTCTTTGGAACCTTCCAAAAGGTGTCTCCATTCTTGGAGAGCCAGTTTTATGGCCAAAAGTTCACGGTTACCGAAATCATAATTCCTTTCGGCCGCTGAAAACTTCCGTGAAAAAAACCACAGGGATGAAGTTTCTCTTGAGGAGACGTCTTCTGAGAAAGAACTGCGCCAGCTCCTACATCCGAGGCATCGACCTCCAAGGTAAATGGAAGGGAGATATCCAGATGACGAAGGATGGGAGCAGAGACGAATGCCTTCTTGAGAATTTCAAAGGCGGAGATGGCCTCGGGTGACCAGGATGAGACGTCGGTGCCCTCAATGCAAGGGAGCCAGGATAATGTCCACGGAGGGGGTGTGAATGACATCTAATTGTATGCTCTCAGAATGGGCTCCAATGGCCTGCAAGAAAAGGGGTAAAGTTTGTAGAGTGATAATGGTGGGTTGGAGTGGATGACCATCGATACCTTTGAGACCTACAGGGCGATCCTTATCTGTTAGGGGTATTTTGTTTTTCTCCGCAAATCCCTGGTCAATAAAGTTGCCCCCTGACCCGGAGTCCAGGAAGGCCTGTGGGGCAGTCCTAAAGTTGTCCCGCATAGAATGATAGGGATGTGACCCTGGATGGAAGTTTGGGAGGAGAAGAGATGGTTCCCAGTGTGGTCCTCCCAGCTTTCAGTGGGCTGTGGCATTTCCCGGCTTCACAGGGCAAGTAGCAACTAAGTGTCCACTGTTACCACAGTACAGACATAGTTCGGAGCGGCATCTACGCTGTCTCTCACCAGTGGACAATCGAGTGAGTCCCAGTTGTATGGGTTTGTCCATGACTGCAGGTGGAAGATTTCCTCTTGTAGCCGGCTGAGAAAAGAATGCAGGTGTACTCCGTTGGCGCCTTCCTTTCTCCATCCTTCTCTCCTGGAGACGTTGGTCCATACATATGTAGAGGGCCACCAGAGCTTCAAATCCCATGGGACATTATAATGCTGCCAGCTCATCTTTGAGGTTCTTGGAAAGCCCTTGCCAGAATGCCGCCATCAAGGCCTCGTCATTCCAACCGGTCTCGGTGGCGATGGTACAAAACTCGAGAGCGCAGCGAGCCATGGTACGATCCCCCTGTGAGATATACAAAAGAGTGGAGGCTGCCATTACCATCCTCCCTGGTGTGTTGAAGACTCTTCGGAACTCTGTGGTGAACCGGTCGAAATCGGAGGTCAGATCTGGTCTCTGCTCCCAGATCGTGAGGCCCATGCCAAGGCATCGTCTGTCAGATGGGACATTATGTAAGCCACCTTAGAGCGCTGGGAAGGAAAATGTGCAGGTAAAAGTTCAAAGTGAATAGAGCACTGATTGAGGAACCCCCGACATCCCTGAGGGTCACCCTCATAGCGGTTAGGGGTAGGCAAGCGTGGCTCAGAACTTGGGATCAGGGGAACAGTGGCAGGAGCCGACACCGCAGGTGTAACAGTGATCGGATTGAGAGCTTTAACCTGGGTATCCAGGTCCCCCAGAGCACGTTGGAACACCTACATACGCTGGTTATTCTGATTCAGACATCCCTCTACTTGATTAAACATAGCCTGAATCTTCTGCAGTTGTCGACCCACCTCAGCAGGGTCCAGGTTTGTTGGGCTGAGCATAATGTCACTGATGCTCACTACAACCTGGACTAGGCAGCGAGGCCGAGGTAGGGATATATATAACTGCCGCCCTACAACCACGGGACCAGGTCCGGATAGCAGAGTCAGGCACGGGTAGCTGGGTCAGGGTAGGAGAGTGTAGGTAGGTCGGAGTACTTGCCGTGGTCCGGGGTTGGAGAGAGAAGAATAGTCGTAGTCCGTAAGCCTTGGTCGTGGGGTGGAGAGAGCAGAAGTCCAATTACGAGCCGAAGTCCAGGGGTATAGAAGAGAAGTGCAGAAGAGAATGAGTCATTTTCTTTCCCCCTGTCTCTGCGGACATGTTTATGTCTTGTATCTTTCCATCTATGACACATGGAGGAGTTTACCTTCCGCCAGGTGTATGAGATGAAATGTTCACTGAGCTCCTATTGGCTATTCCGCAGGGCAGGTTGGGTATTTTAAGCTGAACTGTCTGTGTGTTAATTGTACTCTTTGATAAAGCGCGGCTAGCCGTGCGAAACGCGTAAGAGTGAGTCTATGTTACTTTTTATGCCAATAAAGTGTTTGCAGTGATTTCAGTGGTCCCGGTCTTTTACCTTCCTCATCGGGCAGTTGCTCCGCTTTACCTTCTCTTGTATAGAAGAGATGGGTCGGGTACAGGCAGAGGTCACAACAAAGATCAAGGCAGGTTCCAGATACAAGAAAAAGAATATAGTATTAAAAAGGCGCCGGCAGGTAAAGGATATATTCACTGCTACTGCTCCGGATTCAGGGCCAGGGAGATAGCTGCACACGCCTGGCCCTGAATCCGGAGCAGTAGCAGTGCAAGCAGAAAAGAGAGGGGATACTCTCAGATATATCCACCGCTTGATTTTATTCTTCGTCCGGTGAGTGGGCATTTCATCTGGTGAAGCTGACTACTGGTCCCACACCAATTGTCCTAATAATTGTCATATTTCATTGTGTTTTTATTATTTGTATATGTTTTTTTGTCCAGTGTTTTTTAACCTATTTTTATTAAATGTTTTTTATCATTCCAATCACCCTTGATCTCAGCTGATATATAGTTATTTGGTATTAGTGTTTATATTATATGTTATTTCATTTTTATTTGCAGTATTACACTATGTTTTGTGTTTTTTTATATCTTTTTTAAGCACATCTTTACCGTCTGGAATCCACATCGGTTTCTTCCTGTTGGTGAATATATCCTTTACCTGCCGGCGCCTTTTTAATACTATATTCTTTTTCTTGTTTTGCATCTGACCAGGGGGTCAGTTTTAGTATTTAGGCAGCCCCCTATGTGAGGTTATTCCTCATATCAGGGTTTATTCATTTATATAGTTAGCGCTACCTACCCTGTGTTTGCATCTGTAGGTTCCAGATACAGGCAAACTCAGGCTGCAATGAGCACAGTGCATAAACAACAGTCCATGCTCAGCAACAAGACAGAAGGATGAGTAGGCATAAGTAGAGTGAGGAACCAATGAAAATGAGGCAGACGGGAGGACTCTAGAAGTAAGTAGAAAGCCGATAGGAGGAAGTTACCTTTAGTTCAGGTGTGACACAGCTGAGGATGGTTCCATCATCAGTCGCTGAACAGCGTGCGTGCTACCGCTAAGGCTTTGCCCTCTGGGCGCGCGTCAGAGGGTTTCGTTTATTTTGCGGTCGTGTGCACGCCTGCAGGAGTCCACGCACCCCTCTGGATGATTGGCGTGACGCGCAGAGGGGGGCGTGAACCATGCGCGATCCCGACATCCGCACGGATTGAAATCGCCCTAATCCGTTTGCAGATTTTACGCCGCGAAACGGATTTTTGGGGTAACTTCGGTCAAGAATCCGGGGAAATGGATTTTCGGCGGATTCGCCCGTCTCTACTTCTCTCCAGGATGACTTGCAATTGTCCGACTCTCTACTCTCCCCTAACGCATTCGCGTGCGTCTTCCCCCTTCCGTGCTGCAGCTACGCAAATCCCTGATAATTCCCTGCAGCTGGGCTGCGGTAAGGCAGTGATAAGATTCTGCTGCGTGGGAGAGCAGACGGAAGAGGGAGCTGGGCACAGCCGCTGACCTGCATATGGAAGATGTTGAGATCTCAGTGTGAGCTGTGAGAGGTTTCAATGTCATTGACTGAGCCACTGATTGAGCCACCTGTGCTGAAGCAGGGATATCCTTAAAGCCTGACCTGTTGGTGGCCCTTGAAGACTGGAGTTGGCCACTCCTGGGCTAAGCAATAGGCTTGTGCGAATGTATTCATTTTCCACAACCTTGACCAGAATCACGCACATATGACAGTTACTAATCTATATGGATGGATGTACATGAGATATCCAATGGCAACCCAACTCCTGAGTGCCTTAACAACCTGAAATATCAGTGCAAGTGAGCCCAAGGTTAGTTGACTATACAAACTTTATATGAAGACATTATTTTGGGAGGGGCTGTATCTCCCAGTCGCCCCCTCCCCCCCCCTCCTCCCTTTACCCCGCATTGGCACAGAAACTCTCAACCCGTCCGTTTAGGTAATGCAGATGTTTATAAAAAATTCTTCCTGCCACTAAGAAAAATGACCATTTTCTCCCACCCCCCCACCCTTGCCTGTTTCCATCATTCCTTGCTCTCCCCGCCCCCTCCTCCTCCTGTTGTGTCGCTGCCCGCGGTGTGCGCTCCCATTTATCAGGATTCCTCATAACGTGTCCACACAGCAGCCACACACCCATATGGAACTAGTTCTTGTAAGAAGCAGGAGAGGGAATCTCAAGGTAACGCCAGGAGATTCCGACCTTCCTACCGGAGGGCTCTGCAGAGCATCCGATATAGCCCAGGCCTGCAGATGGTTGCTCCATTGTCTTTATAAAAAAAAAAAATGGGTAGGTAGGATTGCTGCTTTAAAACTATTGATTTTTTTTTTCAAAAAGAGAGTTGGAACTGGTTGGTACTCCGGAGCGGAGACATGATATATTTAGCTTTGGGGTCCCCTAGGTCCGCGAGATACTTACCAGTTTAGCTGCCGGTGTTGTCCTCCCGTTTAGGGAAATCAAAATGGCAGCCAAGTCTCACGGGCCGAAACGTCATGGCGAGGACAACGTTGCGGCTTCCTATTGGACAACCGTTTAAATGTCCAGGAAGTTACGGCAGTAACTGAACCGGCAAGTGTCTCGGGGGGGGGGGGGAGGGGGAAGGGGGGAGTGGGAGGAGGGGGAAGGGGAAGACACCAGAGCTGGAAGATCCCCAATTAGAATTCTGTAAAAAAAAAAAAAGAATACTGGAATTGAGCGGGATTGCTGCTTTTACCCCGTTTACATGTGCTACAGGCTCCGTTGGCAGTGAAAGAGTTAACAGATACATTACTGACCAGCAGAGCATCGCTCCTTTATCAGCTAACAGATATGCTGGAGACTTGCTTCATTGTCAATAACAGACACTGTGCAGACCCGCAGATCATCGCTCCATTATCATGAGCAGATACAGTATAGAGCATTGCATCAATATGCCTAGGGGATACAGTATAGATCTGCAGAGCATTACTACAGTCTCTATTAGGTCATTTTCTCTCCCTCTTTTTCCTCTCTCTTTTTCTCTTACCCTCTCTTCCTCTCTCTTTCCCTCCCTCTCTCCTTTTTTCCCTTTGTCTCTCGTTTCCCTCCCTCCCTTTGTCTCTCATTTCCCTCCCTCCCTTTGTCTCTCATTTCCCTCCCTCCCTTTGTCTCTCGTTTCCCTCCCTCTAATGCTTCCTTCCCTCTTTCTCTCTCTCGTATCCTCCCTCTCTTCCTCTCTCTCATTTCCTTCCCTCTCTTTCTCTCTCGTTTCCTTCCCTCTCTTCCTCTCGTTTCCTTCCCTCTCTTCCGCTTCCTTCCCTCTCTTCCGCTCTCGTTTCCTTCCCTCTCTCTCATTTCCTTCCATCTCGTTTCCTTCTCTCTCTCATTTCCTTTCCTCTTTCTCTCTCTTGTTTACCTCTTTCTCTCATTTCCCTCTTTCTCTCTTGTTTCCTTCCTTCTCTTTCTTGCTCTCATTTCCATCCTACTCTTTCTCGTCTCATTTCCTTCCCTCTCTTCCTCTCTCGTTTCCTTCCCTCTCTTTCTCTCATTTCTTTCCTTCTCTTTCCCTCTCTCATTTCTTTCCTTCTCTTTCACTCTCTCGTTTCCTTCCCTCTCTTTCTCTTGTTTCCCTCTCTCTCTTCCTCTCTCATTTCATTCCCTCTTTCTCTCGTTTCCCTAACTCTTTTTCTCTCATTTTCTTCCCTCTCTTCCTCTCTCATTTTCCTCAGTCTCTTTTGTTTCCTTCCCTCTGTTCCTCTCTCGTTTCCCTCCCTCTCTTTCGTTTCCTTCTCTGTCTTCCTCTCATTTCCTTCCCTCTCGTTTCCCTCCCTTTTTCTTTCTCTCATTTCCCTCCCTCTCTCATTGGCTTACCTCACTTTCTCTCTGTAGTTTCCCTCTCTCTCTTTCCTTTCCTTCCCTCTCTTACTCTCTCTTGTTTCCCTCCCTCTTTTGTTTCCTTCCCTCTTCCTCTCTCGTTTCTTTCCCTCTTTTCCTTGTTTCCATCCCTCTCTTTTGTTTCTTCCCTCAACCTCTCTCTCGTTTCCCTCCCTTTAACTTCCTTCCATTTCTTCTTCTCTCGTTTCCTTCACTCTCTCTCATTTCCTTCCCTCTCTCACTCATTTCCCTTTCTCTTGATTCTTTCCTTCTCTTTCTCACCCTCATTTCCTTCCCTATCTCTTTTCCTTCCCTCTCTTCCTCTCTATAATTTCCCTCTCTCTCTCTCTTTCTTTTGTTTCCCTCCCTCTCTTTCTCTCTTGTTTCCTTCACTCTCTTCCTCTCATTTCCTTCCCTCTCTTTGGTTTCCTTCCCTCTCTTCCTTTCTCTCGTTTCCCTCCCTCTTTTGTTTCCTTCCCTCTCTTTCTCTCTCATTTCCTTCCATCTCGTTTCCTTCCCTCTTTCTATCTCTCATTTCCTTCCCTCTTTCTCTTTCGTTTCCGTCCCTCGTTCTCTCTCGTTTCCTTACTTCTCTTTCCTTCCCTCTCTTCCTCATTTCCGTCCCTCTCTTTCTCTCGTTTCCTTTCCTCTCTTCCTCTCTCTCTCATTTCCTTCCCGCTCTTTCTCTCATTTCCTTCCCTCTCTTCCTCTCTCTCATTTCCTTCCCTCTCTTTCTCTTGTTTCCCTAACTCTCTCTTGTTTCCTTCCCTCTCTTCCTCTCATTTCTTTCCCTCGCTTCCTCTCTCTTGTTTCCTTCCCTCTCTTCCTCTCATTTCCTTCCCTCTCTTCCTCTCTATCATTTTCCTCCCTCACTTTTGTTTCCTACCCTCTCTTCTCCCATTTCCCTCCCTCTCTTTCATTTGCATCCCTCTCTCTCTCTCTCTCTCTCTCTCTCTCTCTCTCTCTCTCTCTCTCTCTCTCTCTCTCTCGTTTCCCTCCCTCTCTTTTGTTTCCTTCTCCGTTTCCCTCCCTCTCTTCCTCTCTCTCATTTCCCTCCCTCTCTTTCGTTTTCTTCCCTCTCTTCCGCTCTACTTCCTTCCCTCTCGTTTCCCTCCCTCTCTCTTATTTCCGTCCCTCTCTTTCTCTCATTGGCTTACCTCTCTCTCTCTAGTTTCCCTCCCTCTCTTTCCTTCCCTCTCTTCTGCTCTCGTTCCCCTCCCTCTCTTTTGTTTCCTTCCCTCTCTTCCTCTCTCTCGTTTCCCTCCCTCTCTTTCGTTTCCTTCCCTCTCTTCCTCTCTTGTTTCCCTCTCTCTCTTTTGTTTTTTCCCTCTCTTCCTCTCTTGTTTCCCTCTCTCTCTCTCTCTCTCTCTCTCTCTCTCTCCCTCTCTCTCTCTCTCTCTCTCTCTCTCTCTCTCTCTCTCTTTCGTTTCCTTCCCTATCTTCCTCTCTCGTTTCCTTCCCTCTCTTTCATTTCCTTCCCTCTCGTTTCCCTCCCTCTCTCTCTCATTGGCTTACCTCTCTTTCTCTCTCTAGTTTCCCTCCCTCTTTTTCTCTCTCATTTTCCTACCACTCTTTCCCTCTCTCTCGTTCCCCTCCCTCTCTTCTTCTCTCTCGTTTCCTTCTCCCCTTTTCTCCCTCTCATTTCCCTCTCTTTCTCTCTTGTTTCCTTCCCTCTCTTTCTCTCGTTTCCAACCCTCTGTTTCCCCCCCCCTCTCTCCATCCTCTTCTCTCCTGGGCCCTACATCTGTGCGAGTAAACCTTTCATCTCTCAGACCCTGTTGACACGAGTTAGAAGTAGCTCTCTGCAGCCGGCGGCCTCCCCTCACCGCACAGCCCAACTCCTTCTGCCAGGGCTCGGCATGCAGAGCAGTATCTGTGCTCCCCCCTTCTTCAGCGAGCATTCCCGTTAATCCCCCGGCTGCACCCAGCGGAGGTTGGGGGGTAGCTCTGCGGTGAGCCACGGGGCTTTCCTCGACAGCACGATTATAAAGAAGGCCGGGCACGTCTGGAACAGATTGACGGTCTTTGCGTTCTTGGCTAGCGCTGGAAACTCCTTCGCTGCCTCTTTTCCTGAGAGCCCCCTGAGAGATAGCTGCGGTTTCTCCTTCTTCGTGTGTGCACGCTCAGGCGCAGGAATCCCGGAGAGGGCAAGGCCAGCGGTTAACCCCTGCGACGCTGGGAGAGACCTTTCTCGGTAGGCGCTTTAACCCCTGCAGTGCCAGAGGCGTCAGCAATGAATTGCAAGCAAAGGGCCGTCGTGGGTCAAAGAAATAAATACATTTAACCACTTATCGGTTTTAAACGGCTTCTTTAGAAAGATGCAATTGCCTTTAAAGTAACCGTTTGAATTATTTGTATCTGGTGCAATAAATGAATGTTTTGCTTTACTGCCGGGAACACTGAAATACAAGCATATCCGCTGCTGAACTCTAAGGCTGAGTTCAGACAGGCTGTGATGCGACGTGCGCGCCCTTATGCGCGTGCGCACGTTCGCCGCTCTTTCGCTGTGTTCTATGGGAGTTTTCAAACTGAAAACGAACCCTGGCGGAGAAGTACAGTGTTGACGCCGCTGCACTTGAAGAAGACAACTGAAATTAGCATTTCTAGCGGCAGCCGCGTCACGTGTACGTCGCCAGCCAATCACAAACACACACACTTTGTTTCTTTTTTTAAAAAAAATTAAATAGCTGACGTGGTCCAGCCTCCAATCGCCTCATTCTGCCTGCTGGGCATGAGCACACATCGCCCAGCAAACAGAGGCTCGCAAACGCAGACGCGCGGTAGTGTAGCAGCCTGTCTGAGCTCAGCCTTATCTGTTTGACTGCTGAAGGCTGTCCTAATTACTTCATCAACAAAGCAAAAAACGACAGCTCGCCTCTAGTTTTGACGACTGACTAACAGTCTTACCACCACATAAAATAAATAAATACAAGATCAGATTATGATTGTGCAGCATGAAAATGTTGAGTTGAAAATAATGTTTGCAAATATTTATACTTGTGTAAAAAAAAAGTCGCCCACATTTATAAGCATTTAATCACGCCGCCTCTATTAGTGTGCAACACGCCACGTGTATTAGTGTGCTACACTCCACCTCTATTTGTGTGTAACACGCAATCTCTATTAGTGTGCAACACGCCATCTCTATTAGTGTGCAACACGCCACCTCTATTAGTGTGCAACACGCCACGTGTATTAGTGTGCTACACTCCACCTCTATTTGTGTGTAACACGCCATCTCTATTAGTGTGCAACACGCCACCTCTATTAGTGTGTAACACGCCACCTCTATTAGTGTGCAACACGCCACCTCTATTAGTGTGCAACACGCCACCTCTATTAGTGTGCAACATGCCACCTTTATTAGTGTGCTACACGCCACCTCTATTAGTGTGCAACACGCCACCTCTATTAGTGTGCAACACGCCACCTCTATTAGTGTGTAACACGCCACCTCTATTAGTGTGCAACACGCACCTTTATTAGTGTGCTACACGCCACCTCTATTAGTGTGCAACACGCCACCTTTATTAGTGTGCTACACGCCACCTCTATTAGTGTGCAACACGCCACCTCTATTAGTGTGCAACACGCACCTTTATTAGTGTGCTACACGCCACCTCTATTAGTGTGCAACACGCCACCTTTATTAGTGTGCTACACGCCACCTCTATTAGTGTGCAACACTACCACCTCTATTAGTGTGCAACACGCCACCTCTATTAGTGTGCAACACGCCACCTCTATTAGTGTGTAACACGCCACCTCTATTAGTGTGCAACACGCACCTTTATTAGTGTGCTACACGCCACCTCTATTAGTGTGCAACACGCCACCTTTATTAGTGTGCTACACGCCACCTCTATTAGTGTGCAACACGCCACCTCTATTAGTGTGCAACACGCACCTTTATTAGTGTGCTACACGCCACCTCTATTAGTGTGCTACACGCCACCTTTATTAGTGTGCTACACGCCACCTCTATTAGTGTGCAACACTACCACCTCTATTAGTGTGTAACACGCCACCTCTATTAGTGTGCAACACTACCACCTCTATTAGTGTTCTACACGCCACCTCTATTAGTGTGCAACACGCCACCTTTATTAGTGTGCTACATGCACGTGTATTAGTGTGCAACACGCCACCTCTATTAGTGTGCAACACGCCACCTCTATTAGTGTGCTACACTCCACCTCTATTTGTGTGTAACACGCCATCTCTATTAGTGTGTAACACGCCACCTCTATTAGTGTGCAACACGCCACCTATATTAGTGTGCAACACGCCACCTCTATTAGTGTGCAACACGCCACCTCTATTAGTGTGCAACACGCCACCTCTATTAGTGTGCTACATGCCACCTCTATTAGTGTGCAACACGCCACCTCTATTAGTGTGCTACACGCCACCTCTATTAGTGTACAACACGCCACCTATATTAGTGTGCTACACACCACCTCTATTAGTGTGCAACACGCCACCTATATTAGTGTGCTACATGCCACCTCTATTAGTGTGCAACACGCCACCTATATTAGTGTGCTACACGCCACCTCTATTAGTGTGCAACACGCCACCTATATTAGTGTGCTACATGCCACCTCTTAGTGTGCTACACGCCACCTCTATTAGTGTGCAACACGCCACCTCTATTAGTGTGCAACACGCCACCTCTATTAGTGTGCTACACGCCACCTCTATTAGTGTGCAACACGCCACCTATATTAGTGTGCTACATGCCACCTCTATTAGTGTGCAACACGCCACCTCTATTAGTGTGTAACACGCCACCTCTATTAGTGTGCAACATGCCACCTATATTAGTGTGCAACACGCCACCTCTATTAGTGTGCAACACGCCACCTCTATTAGTGTGCAACACGCCACCTCTATTAGTGTGCAACACGCCACCTCTATTAGTGTGCAACACGCCACCTCTATTAGTGTGCAACACGCCACCTCTATTAGTGTGCAACACTACCACCTCTATTAGTGTTCTACACACCACCTCTATTAGTGTGCAACACGCCACCTCTATTAGTGTTCTACACGCCACCTCTATTAGTGTGCTACACGCCACCTCTATTAGTGTGCTACACGTCACATGTATTAGTGTGCTACACGCCACCTCTATTAGTGTGCCACATGCCACCTCTATTAGTTTGCCACACGCCACCTCTATTAGATTGCACATCTATTAGTGTGCCACACGCCACCTCTATTAGTGTGCCACACGCCACCTCTATTAGTGTGCTACACGCCACCTCTATTAGTGTGCAACACGCCACCTCTATTAGTGTGCAACACGCCACCTCTATTAGTGTTCTACACGCCACCTCTATTAGTGTTCTACACACCACCTCTATTAGTGTGCAACACGCCACCTCTATTAGTGTGCAACACGCCACCTCTATTAGTGTGCCCGCTGTGAGATGCAAAACCTGTGCAATGCTCTACACAGCGGGCACAATACAAATACCACACAGGAATCTGGAGTACACAATCAGAGGAAGGTTCACCTGTTTCTCCAGCAATGTCGTGTACGTTATCCTGTGCATGAAATGCCCAGGGGGCTGCTACTACATAGGTGAGACGTGACAGGGACTAAACAAGAGAATGAATCTACATCCTGTTGGCGAACATTTCTCTGACTCTGGCCATAAGATGAACGATCTGAAGGTGGCCATACTCAAAGGTAATCTTGGAACACCGAAAGAGAGACGGTTGCATGAATACAAATTTATTAAGCTGTTCGGGACACTTAGCGGTGGCCTAAACCGGGACCGCAGCTTCATGAGCCACTACACAAGGGAACTCTCTTCCCATGACTGCTAAATCACATGTCTATAAATACTGCGCTATATGAATGCACACACAGCTGTCTCTTACACATACAAATGTACAATGTAATTCTATCCCTATATACCAGTAGGGACTACATAGTATCCACACACATTTATAGTAATGCAACTCCCTCTTACATTTCTACACCTACGCACACCATTGGTATACACTCCCACTCCACACACACCATTTGTAAAAAGCGCTGTATACACTGTGGGCACTTTATACATTTATATTTACACACATACTATTACATCACAAACATTCAGGGACCATTTAACACCTAAAGTCATAAATCGCATACAGCACAGGGGGGAGGGATAGAGACTTGAGTCACAGATGACATTCCAAAATGCACTGTTTTAAAGTAAACCTTTTCTGCTTTATCCATTGTAACACCGCCGGAAGAAGAGATCAGTGTATCTCGAAAGCTCGCACAAATAAAAGCATTTAGTTAGCCACAGAACGGTATCGAGTATTTGTTTTTGTATATACAGTGCAGCAAGAAGATACAAGCACACACAAAAATCCTTCACAGACAGACCACACGGAAAAAATCTATGTTGTTTACCCCTGACGAAGTCTTTCGAGATGAAAGGTGCTTTGTGGACGTGATATTGTCCAGTTTTAATACTTATTTGCTATCTCATTTACGGGACTTTATACATTTGGTAAATCTATACCAATCGCAGCCATTACTTTGCTATCTCTGCGGGGGCTGTTACTATCCATCCGGTGAACCCAGTGACGTCATTGAGTTCTCGCGGGATTGTGATCGGAGACTCATTGTAGTGACTAGGGGCTTGGAGTGGGACGACGCTCCTTACCTCCTCCGGTACACGAGTACATTGTGGGAGCTGCTGAATTCCCTCCATATCGGACGATCTTACCGGAGTGGCTTGGTTCCTGCATTCTGGCTGGCGATTGAGTATTACTCATAATTGCTTGTATTCCCGTTATGTTTGTAAGTGTGCATTTTTATACATTCAACTCCACATAAATTTTTGTAAACTTTACTACGCTATGAGTGCGCCTGTTTTTTGATTGTTTATATATATATATATATATATATATATAAATATATATACAGTGCAGCAAGAAGATACAAGCACACACAAAAATCCTTCACAGACAGACCACACGGAAAAAATATATTATCTTTTATTATATAACAATGTCAATGTTAACACGAAATTCAACAAACCTAGCACTCTCTTTTGTGTGTTTGGAGGGGGGACGGCAAAGTCCCATTGCCATGTCAGGTATAGTTGGGGCTAGGGTGCTGGAAAACTAGGGATGGGTGGAAGTGTTGCCCCCCGAAAATAGAGAGAGAGGGGGGCACGTGAGGAGGAGTTGGTTGGGAATGAGATAAAACAATGATACATTGTGATGGAACACAAGAACTTGTGGATATTCACTGAATGGGAAGCAACAATACCAACATTGGGTGGGGGGGGGGGGGGTGTGCAAGGCAGACATGTCCACTCACTGATTTTGAGTTAGTTTCACTAATATCTGGCATCGCTGTGTTACTAATAAAATTCAGTACTTTTGTAGCACATTAACATTTCAGATTTTGGCCCAGAAACCCCAAATCTCACTTATTTGTGCACTGCCACCAGGAGTTTGATTTTATAACAACTGGGGATGACTAGCTAACCTAACACCTAAAGTGCCTTATTGGTATACATGAGCCCCCTTCACCACCTTGAGAATGATCATTAAGTATAAAGCAGTCCTAAGTATGACCGTACACTCTCACCCACGAACAGCCTTTTTTATGAGTCAAAGACCAAAAATAAACCGGACACTATCCTCCTGAAATGCTATTTAACCTCATCAAGGCCATGTAGGGCGTTGCAGACACAGTGCTGCAATGGTGAAGGGCTATCCTTTTTGTTACAAGTTTTGGTTTTTATAGGGTAGAGAGATCCAACATACAGAATTAACATGGCAGATCTAACAAGCTTGGTTGGACTTGTATATCATCACATGTTGAGAAGAAGCTTTGTGGGATGCTGGAACTGTTACGAATACTCAATATAGCTATACAATACAGCCTGTTGATTTAAAAGAAAATATCAACCTGTTTTCCACCTATATTACCTCCTGGGTGTACATATACCCTTGCGTATACATTTCTATGAGTGCCTGTGTTTGTATATGCCTCCAGATGTACATGTGTCTGTGTGTTTGTGTACCCTTTTAATATGTCTATATTCCAAACGGTAACCCAACTGCTAAGTGCTGCTTTAACCTGGGTTTTATGGTGATGTAACCACACAGCCCCTCTCCAACGCAATATGTGATTAAGCATGAAGAACGCTGTAGAACTTCTCTGCGTGCTTTACATGGCCTGTCACAGCCTGTTCCAACCTCCTAAATATCACACTGTGTAATACACACTGCAAACACCAAATATTTTTGGCACGGGCGTGCAGATGAGTACATGAAGTGCATCACTTTTTAGCTTTCCTGGTCCTTTCACGTGGGCGAGGGGGAGCCCCTATGGTGTCAGTCTGCTACATGAAGTGCAAAGCCAAAGGACCCTTTCTGAGACAACTTTTCATTTCACTGTCCCCTTTTGGGAAAGGCTGCCAACACAGAATCCCTCTCCATCTTAGTTATGATCCAAATGAAAGGGGAAGGAAAAAATAGGATGGCAGCGGCAGAAAGTGAAAGAATAGGGTGAATGTTTTTTTGAGGTTATGAGGGAATAAGGTTCAGCATATAAACCCTGCTCTCCCCTCAAACATGAGTCCACCCCACAAGGACCAAGAGACCCTGCGTTTGTGTTTTAAGGGTTGCCCCTTTTTGACCAAGTCCTTCACTCCAGTAAAACCTTTTCTGCCTCTCTGTGCCCTGTTAGCTGTTCTCACTCCAGTCTGGCACCATGCTCACCCCATGGACGGAATGGTACTGGTGCGGGGAGAGGGTCCGGGGCACGCCGTGCGGGTAGAGGAACTCGGAGGGTTGGAGAGCTGATGCCTGTTGCAACCCGGACTGAGGAGGACACTGCCTCACAATGGCCTGGTGAGAGGGCTGGTGCTGGAACATGGAATGGGAATCACCAGGCTGGGTGCCCGCGTGGTTGCCCAACCTGGAGACAAGGGAGCCGGAGGTGAAGTGGGCAGAGAAGTGCTGGTAGGGCAGACGTTCCATGGGCTGGATCCCGCTACCCACCGTGCAGCTGCTGTAAGAGGGCACACTTGACCAGCTGTTGCAGGAAATGTCCTCCAAAGGTGGCACGGGTTCCGTGGCGGGCGCCGAACTGGCATACATGCAGGCCTGGCGCTGAGCGGATTCTGTGCGGAAGGAGGAGGAAGACGATGACGATGAAGGCTGTGGGTACCCGGACCGATAATACGAATCCTCTTCCCCTGGTGAGGTGTCCATGTAGGACTTCTTATAGGGGTGCTCAGCTGATTCTTCATTTGCTGCAGGGAAAGCATAAACGTGGTTCATTGGCAACTGTTGTGTTGTTGTGGTTATAGTCTTACTTGACAACATATACCGTATTTGCCCGATTATAGGTCAACCCTGAATATAAAGCGACCCCCTCATTTCAGTAGTAGTTGGAAAGAAAAAGCTGCAGCTTTTGTTAGGGAGCATATGTTAATGCAGCCAGTCCTATACATACATTGATCAGCGCTGATCACCAGGCGCAATGAGGTTATGTTGGGAGAGACGTCGGGGGAGAATCATTAAGCTCCGATACAGGTTATCCCACCAGAAGAACTGCCATTCACATCAATGGCAGTTATCGTGGGATCGCTGTCTGATAACTCATATGGGAGTTTCGTAAATCTCGGCAAGAGGCCTATAATAAAGGGGCATCATTAAACTTATTGCAGTAAAATTAACACTTAGAGGCACTTTCCCCCCTGTGCGTAACTTGTGTCTTTGGGGAATGGTTACAGGAACATCCATGAGACACACACATTATAACAAAATCTCTGTGTCTGGGGGAGGACAATTCTCGCACAAATCTGACCTGGGGCAAACTCCTCTCTTGCTTCTCGTTTTTACCCCTCCATATATTTGTGTGCCTTATTTGAAACGGGGCGCCCCCCGGAGCTATACCGCAGTACTCGAAGCCAGAGGAACCTGAGATTTTTCATATTGAAATTCCCTTAAAACAATTCTTGGACGGGATAAACAATATGGCCATTTGGGTCAGCTTCACTGGCAGCCAATAAAATGCAGTTAAAGCTTCTGATTGGGTGACCCCGCAGCCATCTTTGTTTTTCCTTCTCAGTAATTGGGAGGTTGAATGCCACGATTCAGCTACCGGGGACTCCCTGGTTTAAATAGGGTACAAAAATACTCGATTTTAAAGGGGGGCGGGGTTGCTGCTTTAACTAGTCTCTTACATTTGGCACAGGTGTAAATATATTTTTGGGGTGCTACTGTGCATTAGTACCTCTTTTATACATGGCCCCCAAAACTGTCATGGTGCAAGGGACTATAAGAAAGGCTGGAGTTGATCTTCATGTCTTCCGCATGTCATTCTGTAAGCTTTGCAAACACTACTAGCGCAGCTTGACAATGAGTCAGTGACCAAGGACAAACTCGGGAATACACAAGAGCTTTCTCTGAGCGGGTGTTCTGCTTCTGTTCTTTCCCCGGGCTGTGCTGTGTATTACAGAAGCTCTAGGGGAACATTCCTGTTTGAATTGGATTGGAAGCTAAAAAGTGACATGCATTTGCATGACATTAGCCAGAATCTGTTTCTGCAGTGTAACTAAAGTATGACATGTGACAATTGGGTGAAAGAAGGGGGCCTGTGGAAGACATATAGATAACACTCCTCTGTGTCTTACATTTGCTATAGCCATTCATAGAAAGTTTCTCTCGTGTTAATAGTACACTGGAATTTGTACCTTCTCTGCCCGATGGGCTTGCAACACATTGCAGGGATTGTATTTTGAAATGATTTGAATCCCAAGAATGGGGAAAGGGCAGCAAGAATTTAGCAGCAGCTCTTATCTGTCTTCAGGCTACATAAACTCAGCTTGTAGTTGTAGGGCTGAGATAGCCCTATAGAGATGGATAGGTCACTGATTTCATTGATGGCTGGCTTCGCCCATAACTCTCCTCCCCCTCCCCCCCCCCCCCCCCTCACAGAGCCTTTGCTATCTCTGTCTGAGCTTGGTGCATTTGGATGCTCGTGATAGAAAGGAGGAATATAGTTACCCTAATGTCTGCAAAATAAGATGGGGACGTAGAAGGCTAGGAGTGTACAGAGCACACAGATGTCAAGGTTTGATTCTGCCTGTTTGGACACCTATAATAATAATAAATATTATTATTATTATATTTATTATTATATATATTCTTAATATAGGGGGGGGTCGCCGGCCTTAAACTCTTTTCGTGGGCCCCATGAAATCTGTCGGTGGCCCTGTACCCAGCACTTGTATTTGCCAATGTTCTTACCACAGAGCTAATCCTTCACCACTTCACGTTTCCTCCGTCTCCAGGGGGACAACAGGGGGAGCGCTGAGGGGATTCTTTATTCAGTCCAAGATACACGCATGTTTTTACTTATTAGATAATAAAAGGGATGGGGTGTGCATCGTATGTTTTGCAAGCACAAGATCTCTTCAGCATCAGAAATATGCTGCATGGGCGTAGCTGCAATAAGGAGCATCACTCTGGGGCATATGTATTGTGGCAAAAGTGCAGCAATTTTATATTGCACTATATGCATCAAAGAATAAAATCCTATTCTTTTCAATGGAATTTTGTCATTTTTATACATATGCTGCATATTCTTTGCCCCCCAATTCCACCCCTTTTGCCTTGATATATATATGCCTCTTTGGGGCTACTAGGTGTATTAAGATCATATTTGACCATTTTTCGTGCGTCAACATTTTAGTGCTAAAAAGTAGTACAAACCTTCATATAGTGTGCGTGGCATGTATGAAGGTCGTTATGTGACTTCTACACAGGACGCATCATTTGTCTGAAATTAATTTGGACGCATCGCGTCATGTTCAATGCCTGATTGATGCAATTTCAATTAAAACAGATGTATGTGTATTTTTATTTATTTATAACTGATGTTGTAAATATTAATCATTGGCATAATAATATTTATAAAAGCCACGCTCAGAAAATAATACATTTTGTTATTTGTTACCTATATAATGAAACATCCTCGCTACGTCAAATACATTTTGGGGTTGATACATAGCAACTTTATTCTGTGCAAACACTAGTAACAGACTTTTCAGGGGTTATGCCAAGTTCAGTTTGGCAAACGATATTGACGCCATTTCAACAATTTTATTTTTGGGCACACTGATACACTTTTTTTAGTACATTCTTTTAATATCAGTATGCCAAGCGCAGTCTGTGTCTATTCACAAGAATATATGACTAAGTCTACAATCATTTTTTATATTTAAGGCGCCCATTGAAAAAAAAAGGTTAGTATAAAGGCGCACGCATGCGCAATGCAATGTGTGATTTGCTTGCGTCAATTTGACACCAAAATTGTGCCATTTGCGACTCTTAGTACATAGGAATACATATAGAATAGTAACTGTAAATATAACTGTATGCTCATTTGCATGTCACAGACAGGTCTGCAACCCTGCCTTTCACCATTATCACCCAGCACATATAGAATAGTGTGTATATATATATATATATATACACACTATTCTATATGTGCTGGGTGATAATGGTGAAAGGCAGGGTTGCAGACCTGTCTGTGACATGCAAATGAGCATACAGTATGAGCATATATATATATATAGCAAATGGAAATATTCCTGTATGCTCATATATATATATATATATACACACACACAAAAATATACAAAAAAGAGACAGTTGGCACTCCGGTAGTTGGTGTATGGTCTGGTGCATTTTCCATAGAAATGACACAAGTAAAGGTATGATCCCCAAAGGGAAATCACTAAACCGCACACAGTGGGTATGGTACAAAAAGTGTATTGAAAAAGATGGCACACAAAATTCAACGTTTTGGTCCAAATAGGAGGACCTTCTTCCGGGACGTGCTGCAGCACTATGACCATGACAGATTTATATAACCATAAACCAGTAAAAACAATCAGATGATGTCAATTCATTAATCATAAAAACCATGAAAAAACACCACCAGGAGTCTCCAGTGACATGCAGCGGCCAATCGGAACAGCGCTATTTAGCTTATACTCTCTGCGCATGCGCGATCAGGCGAGAGAAATTAATTCAAATCTACATAATACAAAGCACCCTCCGTTGCTAAGTGTCCAGAGCACTGGCGTCTAATCACCACGGGAGACAGGTAAGACTGCGCATGCGTGTACGGAGTGCTGGCCAATGGTAGCGCTGAATGGTAGGCACAGCCATCACTGGCTCCGTCGGATGAAAATCACAGTCCTGCAATAGAACAAGTGATGGAACACTGTGAGTGAAGGGTAAGGGAAAGATAAAAACACAAACACACAATGTTGCAGGCAGCGAGTAATTCCAATCGCTGGACAGGAGGCAGTAAGGCAAAGGACTCTGCTGGCAGCAAATGGTTCACTTCATGAAGTACCGGGCACACCATCCATAGTTAACAGAACCAAAGTAGATAGAAGTCTCTCCACGAATGCCCACAGTTCTTGGCTGCTCAAATAGACTGATTTCATTTGCTGCTGCAGTTGTTCAGAAATCTCCTAATAAATATTGCAGAGCAATCACAGAAAATACCCCAATTTAAAATCTTCATTGAGACCCTTTGGTGTCATTGTACTTAGCTCAAATATCGTCCTTGCTTCCAATTGGAGTAAGAGATTTCCCCTGTCCCCGCCCCTTACTGGAGCACATACATGGCGAATGAGCATACATCTCAATGTAGCTAAACTGTGCTTGAACTGTTTAAAGGGTCTAGCAACCGGTTGTAGTTTAAGATCTTCCGCATCATTTCTATCTTGCAGAGCCTTTCTGATTGTAGATCGATGTACGCACGTGCGTTCTTTGAACATCCGTGTGGTTTTGCCTACATAATATACTGTAGACCACACGGGCATCGAATCAAATCCACGATGAACTTGGACTCACAATTCATATAGTCCAATATCCTCATAGGTTTACCACTGTGCAGATGTGCAAAAGTTTTGCCCAGTATCAAATGCTGACAATGTGTGCACCCATGGCATTTATGCACACCAGGCGTCCTGCTCAACCAATTACTGGCACTAGTATATTTAGATGCAGGTTCAGATTGGGCAAAGGAATCCCCTAAATTCCTGCCTCTTCTATAGCAGAAAAGTGGTGGTGTAAAGAAAGGGCTTTCAATCTTCCTATCGTTAGCAAGGATGTGCCAATGCTTCAAGATACTTGACTTGATGAAGCTGATGCAGTGCTGAAGGTGCTGTTGACATTAAATCATTTACTCCCTTGTGTTTTAATAGTGGGAGCTAAAAGGTCACTGCAATTCATGCCCCTTACCTTGGAAAGAGCTATATTAATCTCCTGGCTATCGTAACCTCGATCCAAGAACCGTGTGGCCATTGCATTCAGAGCCTTCTCCACATCAGCCTGTTTCTGGTTATCCTACGCACCCGTAGAAACTGGGAGAAAGGGAAACTCCTCCTCAGCGGTGCTGGATGGTGGCTGGTAGCCAGAAGAAGGGTATTCTTGTCCGTTTCCTTATGATGTAACCTCGTAAGCAAAGAACCCGGACCTTTGTATACCACCGTGTCTAAAAAAGCAACCTCAGTCTGGCTATAGCACATAGTGAACCTAATGTTGGATGGGATACTTTTCAAATGTTCCTTGAATAACATAAGGTCTTCCTCAGTAGCCCCCCACAGCATGAACACGTCATCAATATATCGCATATACCGAATGATGTAATGGGAAAACTGAGTGTCGTTGAGGATATGCGTTTGTTCATACTGCTCCGTGTATAGATTGGCATACGACGGGGCCATATTAGACCTAACAGCCGTGCCCATCAGTTGAAGGTAGTACTTTTTCTCAAACTTAAAGAAATTCTTGTGCAACACAATATCCAACAGAAGTAACAGGAACTCAGGTGGTGGGCCTGTATGTTCCCCAAATTTACTGTACAGATCCTAATGTAGCGACCCGTGCGCTGTTATGTGCACGTCTCCCAGATTCACAGTCTCTCTCTTAGGTCAACTCGCGATTTAGACAAGGGGGCTGATCTGCATGGTGTCCACAGTACTCTTACCACAACATGTTTCGCAGACTGATCTGCTCCGTCAGGCAGATCAGCCCCTTGTCTAAATCGCCAGTTGACCTAAGAGAGAGACCATGAATCTTAGAAACATGCACATAGTGCAAGGGTCACGCGGTACTGCGCATACCCGGAAGTAGCAGAGCAAGACGGAGACACCACTCGATCCCAGCGCGGGATAGACTGTCTCGAGCTCGGCGTTGCCTCCCTTCTACTCACGGACAGGGCAGCATGGACTGTACCACTTACGATCTCACTGGATTTCAGATTTATTATATGTAAGTTGATACTTGTTATTTACTTTTAATATATATTTCTTCAACCTTGGTGCTCTCTGTGCTTTAGATTTCTGAACAACTGCAGCAACAGCAAATGAAATCAGTCTATTTGAGCAGCCAAGAACTGTGGGCATTCACAGAGAGACTTCAATCCACTTTGGTTCTGTTAACTATGGATGGTGTGCCTGGTACTTCATGTAGTGAACCAGTTGCTGCCAGCAGAGTCCTTCACCTTACTGCCTCCTGTCCAGCGATTGGAATTACTCGCTGCCTGCAACATTGTGTGTTTATGTGTTTTTTATCTTTCCTTTACCCTTCACTCACAGTGTTCCCTCACTTGTTCTATTGCCGGACTGTGATTTTCATCCGACGGAGCCAGTGATGGCTGTGCCGCGTTCAGCGCTACCATTGGCCAGCACTCCAAACACGCATGCGCAGTCTTACCTGTCTCTGTCTCCCGTGGTGATCAGACGCCAGTGTTCTGGACGCTTAGCAGCAGAGGACGCTTTGTATAATGTAGATTTGAATTAATTTCTCTCGGCTGATCGCGCATGCGCAGAGAGTATAGGCTGTATAGTGCTGTTCCGATTGGCCGCCGCATGTCACTGGCGACTCCTGGTGGTGTTTTGTGCGGTTTTTATGATTAATGAATTTACATCATCTGATTGTTTGCACTGGTTTATGGGTATATAAATCTGTCACAGCCATAGTCCTGCAGCACGTCCCGGAAGAAGGTCCTCCTATTTGGACCAAAACGTTGGATTTTGTGAGCCATCTTTTTCAATACACTTTTTGTACCTTACCCACTGTGTGCGGTTTCGTGATTTCCCTTTGGGGATCATACCTTTGACCGCTCTGGCTTTGCATCAGGAGCCGATAACTCGTTGATAAAAATGGACCACGTGTGTTTTGGGGAAGGAGCAGCAAGAATGACATAGATTACACAACCTGCTTCTTAAAAAAAATGTATCACCCTGAAGGTGAGTGCCAGTGATGGATGGATGTGCTGCAGGGAGAGCGACACTCAGGAGGGCAGCGTCTGCTAAATATGTGTTACGGTCACCTTCCAATACAGCCACCCCACGTTTGATCGACGTGACTTACAAACAGATCCGGGGTGCTGGGCACGATTTATTTTAAACAACCTCTGCATTTATTAAACGTTGGGGACAAGGTTCTTTGGACTGTATTTTAGATTTATTTCTTTTTAGGCAATATTTATGCTGTAATAATATTTTTAAGAAGAAAAACGTTTATACTAAAACATAGCTCCTTTTCTTTTAAAAAGAAAGTGGAATGGTACATTTACAAAAATAAAACAAAAAAAAACTAGCGGTCCTCTGGGTGTGAAAATAAAAAAGTAGGGGTCGAAGGACTAGCTCAGTGGTAATGGCCTTTGAAGTGGGTGAACCCGGTTTAAATCCCGTACTCCTTTGTGACCTTGGGCACGTCACTATAACTCCCTGTGACTCAGGCACAAAAATTAGATTGTAAGCTCTACGGGGCAGTAACTCCTTGCACCTCCAAGATTCTATGTACAGCGCTGTGTATACCGTCAGTGCTATATAAGGAAAAGGGGGGGGGGGGAATATGAATATTCGTGCTGTCTCACTGTGACCACTGCATATCTGCCACCTTTTTTTTACCCACCATAAGTTGAGACCGCTACAAACGTCACCATGAAGAATCGATCAACAACGTCGCTGATGAAACAGACAGGAGGGTGGTATTGGGGTTAAATCCAGAGCGAGACGCGGGCACCTGTGCACTTACCTTTCCTCTTGGTGCAGTGGTAAATGGGCCCAGGCTCGTGTGGCAGGGCAGGGTACGGGTTGGAAGGGGGGAGCAGGTCTTGGGAGGTGCTGCTGACTCCGTTCTCGCACTGGTATTGGGAGCTGTGGTTGGAGGAGCCAGAGAGAGCCCTGGATTCGGAGCCGAAGGGGCTGTGATTAGAGGATACTTTCTGCCGGACCGTGCTTCTCGGCACCACTGGATACTCCTTGCTGGTGGGAAGACAAGAGAGGGGAAGCGCACTGAGAACTCGGCGTTGCAGAGATCGGAGCTTCCGAGGGGAGAAAATTTGGGGGTTTGTGGACCAAAAATGGCATTTAAAGGGCCGGTTTTGAACAATGAGAACCTTCAAAGTCTGTGAGACGCTGGTGCTATAAAACTGAGTCTGACCCCAAATCAGTGAGACTCAGAAAATCAAGGAGAGTTGGCATGTCTGGCAGTGTAGATATGAGATGATTGTAATATATATGATGCTTGTGGACATATACAAACCCCCCCCCCCTCAAAAAAATATCAAATATATATAGCTAAAGACTGTCCCTAATTAACCCCAAGATGCAGCTTCTTACTCACTACCTAGCAGTGTGCTAGAGCAGAGGTGCGCAAACTGTGAGGCGCAGGGTTAGCGTGAGATTCTCTGCGGGGGGGGGAGGCGCGGCGGTTACAGGGGCCCCGCGCTCTTCCCGAAGGCATTTAAATTAAATGCTAGGGAAGCGGCGAAGGCCTCTGTAACTTCACTTACCTTGGCTCAGACTACTTCTGGCGACGCTTCGACATGGCAACGCTGGGATGTCGCGTTGCCATGGCAACGTGACATCAGAACGCTGGAGCCAAGGTAAGGAGGGGGGGGGGCGCGAGGTGGGGGAACAGCCGGCAGGGGGAAAAGATTGCGCACCCCTGTACTAGAGTACAACTTTGGGCCCTGTGTACTAAGCATCGCAAAAGGCATTTTGGGTGTAAAAATTTACGCAGAGACATCTCAAACTTTATTGCGCTTGTGCGCACCTATGTACTAACTGTCACCCTAAATAGGAGTATTAAGCCTCAAAAGGGGTTTAAGTCAAGTATATTTGGGCGCACAAAAATGGGCAGCGCTGGGCATACAGATGTAAATGCGACATACTCAAAAATAATGTATCAGTACATTAAGAAAAAGTAGTAAGTGTGTCAATATCGTATGCTAAATTAAACTCAGCGTAATCCCCCAAAAGTCTCTTACTAGTGTTAGCGCAGAATTAAGTTGCTATGTATCAACCCACAAATGTATGTGACTCGGCACAAATGTTTCATTATATAGGTAACAAAATGTATTATTTTCACTGCTTGGCTATTATACATACTATTACACTAATCAGTTATATTTACTAAACCTAGTTAATAATTAAAACAAAAATACTGTTTTAATGTAAATTGTATCAGTCAACATTTGATTTGAAGCGTTAATGTGTTAAAATTCCTAACTACAGTATATATCATTTTTAGTTAATACATAGCAACTTCATTTTGCGGTAACAAAATAACCTTACTTTTTCGGGGATTACGCCGGATTCAACTTTTGACGCAAGCTTAACTTTTTTTGACGCACTGAAACAATCTTTTTTTTTGTTTTTTTACTACATCTCTTTAACATCTGTACATAGGGTGCCAGGCGTCTTCTCCAAAAATACTGGACACATTGGTGAAAGGGGCGACATGCTCAAGACACACGCACACACACATACAAATTCACACACACACCTCTCTTGCCTCCATGCTGTTTCCTTCACTCCTTGGCCCCACCCTCAGGATCCTGACACCACTTCCTGATTGGCTGCATTAACTAGCAGCAGCCAATCAGGATGGAGGACGTTGCCCAGCCCCCTAGCCAACAGCCATGCTCTCTCTGCTGGGGGAAAATCCTGCGGCCCCCCAAGCCAGTCAGGTCACTATGTCCAGAGAGGTAATACCAGTATACACATACATGTCTAGAGAGGTTATACTGGTATACACATACATGTTCAGTATTACAGGCAGCCCTCGTTTTACAACGCTTCGCTTTACAACGAATGGCTTATCCTACACTGTGCAATGCATACCTATGTTCATTTTTACAACGGCAAAACGGCTTATCCAACGCTCTTACGACGCTTTGCAACGTTGTTTATGTGTATATAATATATATATTATATAATATTATATTATATTATACTATATAATATACTATATTATATTTTATGTTATATTGTATATATAATACAGTATATACACTATATAATTTATGTGTGTGCTGCGTATCTTATTGCCTGCATAAAATATTTGGTGTATTTTAGTGTTAAAAATGCCTTCAGGAACGGAACCTTTCATTTAAACAGTGTTCCTATGGGAAAACGTGTTTCGCTTTAAGACGTTTCGCTATCCAACGCCATTTTGAGTAACGCATTGTGTCGGATAACCGAGGACTGCCTGTACTTCCAATTTTTTAGTGTCCAAATACAGGACAGTTCCTTATCTGTACGCCCAGCGTGGGCCATTTCTGTGCGGCAAAGGAAATAAAAAATAAAACACAATAGGCCGCTGCTGGTGCAGACGGAGAAATGTCCGGTTAGCGCACAGGCAGAATTTTAAATAAACATGTTGTGTGCCAATTTTGTGGCGAACAGCTGCTTGCAACGCTTGGTGCAAAAGGCGCCCCTGTGCTCTAATTTTCCATTCCAGTTCTGATTAGAAATGATAAAATAGGCATTTAATGACTCAGGCCTCATTCTACATCACTGGGGCTTTAAACTAGCATCTTTCTCCGGAACAAGCTTCTTTTAATGCATAGGAAGCAGGGGATCCCTGGAGGTGACCCGCAGTATTACAGCTCCGGAGACCCCCTAGTTCAGGGGTGGGCAACTCCAGTCCTCAGGGGCCACCAACAGGTCAAGTTTTCAGGATATCCCTGCTTCAGCACAGGTGGCTGCTCACTGAGTGAGCCACCTGTGCTGAAGCAGGGATCTCCTGAAAACCTGACCTGTTGGGGGGGTCTTGAGGACTGGAGTTGAGAACCCCTACAGTAGGAGGAGCTCATTCATTAAAATGTCTCACCCGTACCTCTGGTGTCCACGTTGTACAGTATTGTACAATGTTACCATGTATTCCTCCTAGTACCAGAGCAGGTGCACTTGTAACTTGCAAAGATCCACTGGAAATGAATAGAAATCAATGATGCGAGCAGGATTTTTTACCTCTGCATCCTGGACATGCGGTGCAGCTCCATGTCATCGCTCCCTCGGAAACCCTTGGCAAACGGGTTGTTTTCTATCTTTAACTGTGTGATCTGGTAAGAAGACGGGACTGAAATCAGGATATTGCAGTGTTATATACACAGAAACACAGCACTGCTTATACTGCCAGTGTTATATACACAGAAACACAGAGCTGCTTATACTGCCAGTGTTATATACACAGAAACACAGAGCTGCTTATACTGCCAGTGTTATATACACAGAAACACAGAGCTGCTTATACTGCCAGTGTTATATACACAGAAACACAGCACTGCTTATACTGCCAGTGTTATATACACAGAAACACAGCACTGCTTATACTGCCAGTGTTATATACACAGAAACACAGAGCTGCTTATACTGCCAGTGTTATATACACAGAAACACAGCGCTGCTTATACTGCCAGTGTTATATACACAGAAACACAGCGCTGCTTATACTGCCAGTGTTATATACACAGAAACACAGCGCTGCTTATACTGCCAGTGTTATATACACAGAAACACAGCACTGCTTATACTGCCAGTGTTATATACACAGAAACACAGCACTGATTATACTGCCAGTGTTATATACACAGAAACACAGCACTGCCTATACTGCCAGTGTTATATACACAGAAACACAGCGCTGCTTATACTGCCAGTGTTATATACACAGAAACAAAGCACTGCTTATACTGCCAGTGTTATATACACAGAAAAACAGCACTGCTTATACTGCCAGTGTTATATACACAGAAACACAGCGCTGCTTATACTGCCAGTGTTAAATACACAGAAACACAGCACTGCTTATACTGCCAGTGTTATATACACAGAAACACAGCACTGCTTATACTGCCAGTGTTATATACACAGAAACACAGCACTGCTTATACTGCCAGTGTTATATACACAGAAACACAGCACTGCTTATACTGCCAGTGTTATATACACAGAAACACAGCACTGCTTATACTGCCAGTGTTATATACACAGAAACACAGCACTGCTTATACTGCCAGTGTTAAATACACAGAAACACAGCACTGCTTATACTGCCAGTGTTATATACACAGAAACACAGCACTGCTTATACTGCCAGTGTTATATACACAGAAACACAGCACTGCCTATACTGCCAGTGTTATATACACAGAAACACAGCGCTGCTTATACTGCCAGTGTTATATACACAGAAACACAGCACTGCTTATACTGCTGGTGATACTGTATACACACAGAAACACAGCACTGCTTATACTGCTGGTGATACTGTATACACACATAAACACAGCACTGCTTATACTGCTGGTGATACTGTATACACAGAGAAACACAGCACTGCTTATACTGCCAGTGTTATATACACAGAAACACAGCACTGGTTATTCTGCCAGTGTTATATACACAGAAACACAGCACTGCTTATACTGCCAGTATTATATACACAGAAACACAGCACTGCTTATACTGCCAGTGTTATATACACAGAAACACAGCACTGCCTATACTGCCAGTGTTATATACACAGAAACACAGCGCTGCTTATACTGCCAGTGTTATATACACAGAAACACAGCGCTGCTTATACTGCCAGTGTTAAATACACAGAAACACAGCACTGCTTTTACTGCCAGTGTTATATACACAGAAACACAGCGCTGCTTATACTGCCAGTGTTATATATACACAAACACAGCACTGCTTATACTGCTGGTGATACTGTATACACAGAAACACAGCACTGCTTATACTGCTGGTGATACTGTATACACAGAAACACAGCACTGCTTATACTGCTGGTGATACTGTATACACACAGATACACAGCACTGCTATATATGCTGTTAAATACACATCATTACAACATTGTGCAAGATTCTAAACACACGATAGTGAGAATTTTTCATCCCTTCACCTAGAGATCACATCAGGGAACCGTGTTTGGGAGACCAACTTGCACCTCAGGGGTTAAACGATTTGATAACAGGCCCAGACTGTTACTGCGGATAAATCACCGACCCCTCCCGTATTTCAGTAAAAAGCCTGGGACGCGAAGGTTTTGATTTCCGATGCATTCTTTCCGGCATCTGGGTTTTTTTTACGCAAAAACTTATTTTTTTTTTTATTCCCCACATGGGCGAAGATTTAAATTTTTTCAATATACAGATGTTAAAAAAAAAGATTTGCTGGGCCGCTCATTTCCAGAACCCATAAAAACGCGCGTTGGAACCGCGAAATGGCAGAGGCGGGGGGTCTTTTTTTAACCCCTTTGCTTCCAAAGGCGCCTGCCACGCATGGCAGGTCTCTCTGGCAGCGACGGGGTTAACTGCCTCTGCTCCGTGCTTTATGTATTTATACTTTTCCAATCAATTCCATATTCTTTAAAAAAATAAATGTGCAAGTATAAATATATTTATATATAACAAATAAAAATAGTCGGCACTGGGGCCGTAGCCTTAGACAGGTCTGCAACCCTGCTTTTCGCGATTATCACCTAGCATACAGTGGTTCCTCTGCAGCAAGGGATTCTGGGAAATCGCATGCAAATGAGCACACAGTGTCACCTTTTGCTTCAAATCCATTTTTTACATGGAACCCTTTTACGCTTATACTCACTGCATTACACAGCTGTCAGCACAGCCTGCGTTTTGATGCCAAGCTAGTAAACCTACTCACAGACAGCTGTTTTGACCTTTTGGGTCTCATCGGTGTGAGTGAGGCTGGTTGTACTGGCTTTGCTATTTTAAGGCTGGGTGGGTTTCACCACGTTTAGATGGGTGAAAAAGGTGACGAAAAAAAACTCCACCATAAAGCATATCGCAAATAAATCAGAAGTGTACCTGTAAAACCTGTGAGTAGATGAAAGGCAGGGTTGCAGACCTGTCTAAGGCCTCGGCCATGTTAGTTGCTTGCTGGCGGAAGCGCGCTAATGCGCGCTCCCGCTCAGCACTGAGCCCCTACAGCCGCAATTAGAGCGGCTTTAGTAGGGGCTCGCCTACGCTTCCGCGCGCTTGCGGAAGCGCAGGTCTTAGGGGAATTTAAAATTCCCCCGCTTGCCGGCGAAACAGGCCGGTCACGTGAGCGGTTCGTCCAATGAGGGCGAACCAGCTCCGTGACATTACTGGCCCGCCCCCGGCCAGTGACGCGCCCGCCCCCGGCCCGCCCCCTGCAGGCCCGCTGACGGCGCTTGCGGTAAGCAACCGCAAGGCCAGGGAAAGCACCCGCTTTCCCTGAGCCTCAGCGCGCCTCAGCACGCCAGCAGGAAGCATGGCCGAGGCCTTAGTCACGTGAATGTGCTCACAAGTACTATTTTTATTTGCTATATGCTTTACGGTGGAGGTTTTTTCGTCACCCACCATAACGTATCTAAATGTATATATATATATATATATATATTGAACACACAAAAGACTTAGACAATCCCCGAAAGCAGCACTCTAAATATACCACAAAATAACTGATAACATAATACCAAAAGACCAGGAAACTAAAGTCAGAATAGAAAATGAATAGATTTTAATAAAGAGCAAAAAGAACACTAACATTTAAAAACATATACACACTAAGGGCAGCAAAAAAATACAAAAAGACTGTGACTGACTAAAATTTACAAAAATCAATAATGCTGAAAAATAAATCAAAAGCAAAAAATGTGTCTGCACAATGAGCCTGATAACTATATAAAGCGACACAAAGAAAGCTGAATATTTAAAAAAAAAAAAACCTGGTAAAGACCTAAGCTAAAAAGGTAGATAACTAAGCTAAGGGCATAAAGAAAGGTATGGCATAAATAAACCTATATACAAAAATGATGTACATAAGAAAAATAATAACTTAAACCAAGGGGGAGGCACAGGGGAGACAAAATGAAACAAAGACTCAAACCCTGAACAGCAATACAAAATATCAAAATCAAAAAAAGATGCATACAATGCCTGTGGTGGCTGCACAAAAGCAAGTAAGACACGTGGCTGTAGAATCACAAAAAGCCAGTGCTGTTTGCACATATGAAACAACCTAGAGTAAGGGTTCCATAGGAGATAATGACTCCAAATAGCAGAGAAAATGATACTCAGTTGCCATATAGTGATGATGGAGTCAGTCCCACGGAGTTAAACTCCAGGATGTGTGGAAATAAGTCATACAGTCCACAGGATAAGCACCAAGAGTCACGCCAACAAAATAATGAATAGCTGCCTAGAGTGGACACTCAACGCGTTTCAGCCAAGGGGGCCTTCTTCCCGGAGTGATATATATTATAAAAAAATGTGTGACCCTTTAAAAAAAAAGAAGTAATGTCACTGTGCAGATGCTGCAAAAAGCCCGCTGCACCCGGTAACCCCCACGGGGCGATGGTCTCTAGACGGATTAATGATCATATTTGTGCAGCAAAAGTAAATTCATTTTAAAAGGAGCTGGGAGCAGTGAGTTTGCGGATAAGAGCAGCAGTGCCCCAGAGAAGGTGGAAATAAAAACAATGTGTGGTACTTCGTAGCCCATAGTATTATCATTAATAATTTCTCACAGCCACTCACTGGTTAACCATAAGGTGTCATTATTGGATAGAGCAGTGTTTTTTTTTAACCTTTTTATGGATAAGGAACCTTATAATTATATTGTCAAACCCTCTCTAATAGCGCCTCTGAGATCAGATGCATTGTAAGGAGCCCCAACCCTCTCTAATAGCGCGTCTGGGATCCGATGCATTGTGAGGAACCCCAACCCTCTCTAATAGCGCGTCTGAGATCAGATGTATTGTAAGGAGCCCAAACCCTCTCTACTAGCGCGTCTGAGATCAGATGCATTGTAAGGAACCCCAACCCTCTCTAATAGCGCGTCTGAGATCAGATGCATTGTAAGGAACCCCAACCATCTCTAATAGCGTGTCTGAGATCAGATGCATTGTAAGGAACCGCAACCCTCTCTAATAGCGTGTCTGAGATCAGATGCATTGTAAGGAACCCCAACCCTCTCTAATAGCGTGTCTGAGATCAGATGCATTATAAGGAACCCCAACACTAGCGTGACCATATTCTTCCTTGGAAAAACCAGGACACATGTTGCACATGCGCAAAAGGCAAGCGCCGACCATGCATGCGCGAAAGGCGAGCACTGACCGCGCATGCACGACAGGTGAGCACTGGTAGTGCATGCTCCATTGAAGCTTGCTGGCTGCGCATGTGCAATCAGAGCTTGCCGGTCAGGGAACGCAGACCACGCATGCGCATCAGGCACTTGCTGGCAATCGCCGCTTGCCAGCCACCCATTGCCCTATCGATCGCCAGCAAGTTCCGATCATGCATGCGCGGCTCGCAACCTCCAATCGCGCGTGCACTGCCACCAAGCTCTGATCGCGCATACACAGTCGGCAAGCTCAAAGAAAACTGGGACATTAACGGACATTTCAGAATACCAGGACAGGAGATGAAAACCGGGACGTCTGGTCACCCTACCCAACCCTCTCTAATAGTGCGTCTGAGATCAGATGCATTGTAAGGAACCCCAACCCTCTCTAATAGCGCGTCTGAGATCAGATGCATTGTAAGGAACCCCAACCCTCTCTAGTAGCGCGTCTGAGATCAGATGCATTGTATGGAACCCCAACCCTCTCTAATAGCGCGTCTGAGATCAGATGCATTGTAAGGAATCCCAACCCTCTCTAGTAGCGCATCTGAGATCAGATGCATTGTAAGGAACCCCAACCCTCTCTAATAGCGAGTCTGAGATCAGATGTATAGTAAGCAACCCCAACCATCTCTAGTAGCGCGTCTGAGATATGATGCACTGTAAGGAACCCCAACCCTCTCTAATAGCACGTCTTAGATCAGATGCATTGTAAGGAACCCCAACCTTCTCTAATAGCGCGTCTTAGATCAGATGTATAGTAAGGAACCCCAACCCTCTCTAAAAGCGCATCTGGGATCAGATGCATTGTAAGGAACCCCAACCCTCTCTAATAGCGCGTCGGAGATCAGATGCATTGATAGGAACCCCAACCCTCTCTACTAGCGCGTCTTAGATCAGATGCATTGTATGGAACCCCAACCCTCTCAAACAGCGCGTGTGAGATCAGATGCATTGTAAGGAACCCCAACCCTCTCTAACAGCGCGTGTGAGATCAGATGCATTATAAGGAACCCCAACCCTCTCTAACAGCACCTCTGAGATCAGATGCATTGTAAGGAACCCCAACCCTCTCTAACAGCGCGTGTGAGATCAGATGCATTGTAAATTCTTCTGTACAGGTGGTCCTCACTATCCGACGATCCGTTATCCGTCAAACGGATTCTCAGATGAGCAGAGAAGCTCGGAGAAGAATACAGGTCATGGCTCCTGCAAGCACCAGAGTTTTACCTTGTGGTTTTGGTACGATGTGACAGCTATAAACGCAGTCTCGGGGAACACGTGGGTGCAGAAAGCCGTGTTCTTGGAGCCAAAGCCGTTGTTCTCATCCGCCTTGACAATGTGAAGTCGCGGCTGGTACTTGTGCATGGAGTTCAGGATGATCTGCAGCGAGACAGAGTGGACAGATTCACGGGGTGCGATAAACACAAGTTATTAGGCTGGTTCTATAGTGCGGGCGCGCGCTACGCGGCAGTTTTAGTTGGCTGAGGATCGCCAGACATTCTATAATAGGACCGCGCGCGCACGGCAGGGAGCTTGGCGCGGACCAACGAGGGAGAAGATGAGGAAATTAATGATTTTGCGCCGCTACCGGCGCTGTAATGTATGTGTGTGTGTGTGTGTGTGTGTGTGTGTATATGTGTGTGTGTATGTGTGTGTGTGTGTGTGTGTGTGTGTGTGTGTGTGTCAAAGTTAAATAAATTTAAATAAAATTATTACAACATTTTTTTTATTTAAAAAATATTATTTAATACATAACTCACAATCTCTATACACACATACACACACTCAGTACCTTCACTCACAGCACACACACGAGAAGCCTGCGGCACATGCACGCACGCGCACACGGCCGCACACGGTATAGAACGGCCCTTAGGGATCCGTGTTCTAAGACTTTATTTAACTTTCTTAAATGTGCACATCAAATTTTCAGTGCTAAAAAGTAGTTGAAACCTTCATAAAATGTGCGTCGTACGCATGCAGGCGGTTACGCGACTGACACACGATGCATCATTCGTTGTGTGAAATGGATTTTGGCGCACTGTGTCATGTTGAATTAGGTGTCATTTGTTTTTATTTATAACAAGTATCACTATATCAATTATTAGTGTAATATTATGTATAATAGCCATACTGCTAAAATGATCCACTTTGGTAACCTATGTACTGAAACATTCGCCCAGTGTCAAATAAAAAACGTTGGTTTATACAAAGCAACCTCATTTCGCGCTAACGCTCATTTCGCACTAACGCTATCAACATACTCTTTAGGGTTTAACTTGGCGGACGATTTTGGCGATTTTATTTTGGGCGCACAGAAACAATCTTTCTTAGCACATGCCATTAACATCTATGCGGCAAAGTAAAATATCATTTTTGACGCTGATGGCGCAGATTGAGGAGATTTCAGCGTCGCACACACACCGATTTTGCACCAAATAGACGTTTGCTTAGTAAAGGTCATTACCAGCCACCCTTCAACATCATGAAGCCGTCAGCACAGGGAGCACATCAGTGTAATAAACCCGCAAAGAGCGTCTGCAGACCACATACCTGGGACCAAACTACAGCAAGAACAGGGGGTCTCGAAAAAGGTCCCATTGGAAAGGGATTTTGGGCTTTGATAAATACGGTGCCATATATATATATATATATATATATATATATATACATAGTGTTCGACAAACCTATACATTTGCACGCCCCGGGCGAGTGAATTTAACATCGTGGCGAGCTCCTATTGGCCCAAGCAGCACACGTGTGGTACTAGGTGGCGAGTAGATTTTTTTGTTCGGCGAGTAGATTTTTTTGGTGATTTGTCGACCACTGTGTGTATATATATATATATATGTATATTTTTTTACATTTAAGATATACATATACACACACACACACACACACACACACAAATATATATATATATATATATATAGTGTTCGACAAACCTATTCATTTGCTCGCCCCGGGCAAGTGGATTTAACCCCCGGGCGAGTAAATATTGGCCCAAGCAGCACACGTTTGGTACTAGGTGGCGAGTAGATTTTTTTGTGTGGCGAGTAGATTTTTTGCTGATTTGTCAACCACTGTATATATATATATATATATATATATATATATATATATATATATATACACATATATATATATAATCAAAAAATGAATAGACGATACCGTTCTGTGGCTAACGAAATGCTTTCGAGATACACTGATCTCTTCTTCCGGCAGTGTTACAATGAATGAAGCAAGCAAAGGGTATACTTAAAAACAGTGTCTCTTGGAATGTTTTTAAGTATTCCCTTTGCTTGCTTTATTCATTGTAACATCGCCGGAAGAAGAGATCAGTGTATCTCGAAAGCTCGCACAAATAAAAGCATTTCATTAGCCACAGAACGGTATCGTCTATTCATTTTTTGATTATTCAGGCTCGGCTAACACTGTACTGATACCTCTACACATATATATATATATATATATATATATATATATATATATATATATACATATACATATACATATATATATACACTGTATATGTATTTCTTAAAAACAAAAATTATATATGTATATACACACACACACACACACACATCCAGCACTGAAGGGGTTAAGTGCCGCCGCCGCACACCCTCTGGATTTAGACCGGCAAAGATTTCCATTTCTGAATAGGAAAATCCATAAAGTTTACAGAACCTGGAAGAATAACAGAGTTTTAAGGGGCAGCGAGCCAGGCTCCTAAGACAGGCCCATAGACCAGGCCTCACGCCTTCTGATCCAGGCAGTTATGTGGAAAACCACATAAAACAGGGATTTCAAAGGCTTTAAAAATCATACAAATGCGCACCCTTTAACTCCTCCCGTGCTGGAGGCTGCTCGGTCTTGAAAATGTTTGGGGGCGTTAGTAAGAAGATCTGTGTCAGGACGTCTTGGTTTATCCAAGTAAAATTACATACAGTATGGATAGGGTCGCCAGGTGTCCGGTATTGAACTGGACTGTCCTGTATTTTGACACTCTGTCCAGTAAAAAAATTGAGGTAATACTGGACATGTATGTGTCAGGTATTACCTCTCTGGACAAAGTAACTTGACCGGCTGGGGGCCGGGGGGGGGGGGGGGGGTTCAGGATCTCCCTGAGCAGGGCTGTTGCCTGGGGGGGCTAGGCAGCTTCCTCCATCCTGATTGGCTACTGCTGGGTAAAGCAGTCAATCAGGAGGAGGTGTCAGGAGCCCTGGGGGTGGGGCAAATGAGAGGAGGAAACAGCATGGAGCAGAGAGAGGTGTGTGTGTCTCAAGCATGTCGCACATTTCACCATTGTGTCCAGTATTTTTGGAGAAGCAGTCTGGCAACCCTACGTATGGACTTTATTAAATATTAATGAAATATGACGTTGTGGTAGTTAAAATTGGGGATGTCTGTGTATTAGGAGGTTGGAGAGGTATGTGTGCCTGATGTCTGTGTATTAGGAGGTTGGAGAGGTATGTGTGCCTGATGTCGGTGTATTAGGAGGGGGTGAGAGATACGGGTCCCTGGTTTCTGTGTATTAGGAGAGGGTGAGAGGTATGTGTCCGTGATATCTGTGTTAGGAGGGGGGTAAGAGGTATGTGTCCCAGATGCCTGTTTATTAGGGGGGTGAGAGGTATGTGTCCCTGATATATGTGTATTAGGAGGGGATGAACGGTATGCGTCACCGATGTCGGAGTATTAGGAAGGGGGGGGGAGAGGTATGTGTCCCTGATGACGGTGTATTAGGAGGGTGTGAGAGGTACGGGTCCCTGATTTTTGTATATTAGGAGGGGGTGAGAGGTATATGTCCCTGATTTCTGTGTTTTAGGAGTGGGTAAGAGGTATGTGTCCCTGATGTCTGTATATTAGGGGGTGGTGGGGAGGCATGTGTCCCTGATATGTGTATTAGGACGGGATGAGAGGTATATGTTCCTGATGTCCGTGTATTAGGGGGGGGAGAGGTATGTGTCCCTGATATGTGTATTGGAAGTTAGTGACAGGTATTTGTCCCTCATATATGTGTATTAGGAGCAAGTGAGAGGTATGTGTCCCTGATGTCTGTGTATTAGGAGGAGGTGAGAGGTATGTGTCCCTGATGTCTGTGTATTAGGAGGAGGTGAGAGGTATGTGTCCCTGATGTTGGTGTGTTAGGACGGTGATTCGAGAGGTATGTGTTCCCGATGTCTGCATGTTAGGAGGGGTAAGAGGTATATGTCCCGCTGATATCTGCATTAGGAGATAGTCAAAGTTATGAGTACCTAATAACTGTGTGTGTGCGTATGTATATGTATACAGGCATACCCGGCATTAACATACGCAATGGGACCAGAGCATGTATGTAAAGCGAAAATGTACTTAAAGTGAAGCACTACCTTTTTCCCCTTATCGATGCATGTTCTGTACTGCAGTCGTCATACACGTGCATAACCAGGGTTGCCACCTTCGACTGACGGTCAACCCGGAGATTTTTTTTTTTTAAATGACACTGTGTTGCCATGACAACGGATGCTATGTAACGTCACGCGGCGTCAAGTCGCCATGACAACGTGGCACCGCATGGACGTCGTGACATCATGTGGTGTCTCATTGTCATGGCAACGAGCATCACGTGATGCTGTTACGTCACGTGACGTTCCCGTTGGCATGGCAACGCAGCGCCATTTGACGCCGCGCAGCCATATTGAGAGTAGTTTGCAGGGAAGATGGAGGGAAAATGCTATTGCTGGCACTATTGCTGCGTTAATGGTATATGGAATTATACCTTACGTCATTTCTATTATTTATAACTAACGCTGATGACAATTGTTGCAAACAGAGTCGTCACTGATCAATATTAATTTATTACAATGTTTACCTCAGTTAACTTTACTTGAGTTAATTTAACAAAGACAGGTTACCTCATTGCTATCAAAAGGGAGGAACTGAAGCAGCTTTACTGTAAAGAGAGAGGGGGAGAAGAGAGAGGGGGGGAGGAGAAGAGAGAGAGAGAGGGGGGAGGAGAAGAGAGAGAGAGAGGGGGGGAGGAGAAGAGAGAGAGTGAGAGGGGGAGAGAGAAGAGAGAGAGAGGGAAGGAGAAGAGAGAGAGAGAGGGAGGAGAAGAGAGAGAGAGGGAGGAGAAGAGAGAGAGAGAGAGGGAGGAGAAGAGAGGAGAGAGAGAGGAGAAGAGAGAGAGAGGAGGGAAGAGAGAGAGAGAGAGAGAGAGAGAGAGAGGGGGGGGAGAAGAGAGAGAGGGGGAGAAGAGAGAGAGGGGGAGATGAAGAGAGAGAGAGAGGGGGAGGATGAGAGGAGAGGGGGAGGAGAAGAGAGAGGGGAGAAGAGAGAGAGAGGCGGGAGGAGAAGACAGAGAGGGGGGAGGAGAAGAGAGAGAGAGGGGGGAGAGAAGAGAGAGGGGGAGGAGAAGAGAGAGAGAGGGGGGGGAGAGAGAGAGAGGGGGAGGAGAAGAGAGAGAGAGGGGGGGAGAAGAGAGAGAGAGGGAGAAGAGAGAGAGGGGGAGGAGGAGAGAGAGGGGGAGGAGAAGAGAGAGGGGAGAAGGGAGAGAGAGGGGAGAAGGGAGAGGGAGGGGAGAAGGGAGAGGGGGGGGAGAAGGGAGAGGGGGGGGGAGAAGGGAGAGGGGGGGGGAGAAGGGAGAGGGGGGGGGGAGAAGGGGAGAGGGGGGGGGGAGAAGGGAGAGGGGGGGGGGAGAAGGAGAGGGGGGGGGAGAAGGGAGAGGGGGGGGGGAGAAGGGAGAGGGGGGGGGGGAGAGAAGGGAGAGGGGGGGGGGAGAAGGGAGAGGGGGGGGGGAGAAGGGAGAGGGGGGGGGAGAAGGGAGAGGGGGGGGAGAAGGGAGAGGGGGGGGGAGAGGGAGAGGGGGGAGGGAGAAGGGAGGGGGGGGGGAGAAGGGAGAGGGGGGGGGAGAAGGGAGAGGGGGGGGAGGAGAAGGGAGAGTGGGGGGGGAGAAGGGAGAGGGGGGGGAGAAGGGAGAGGGGGGGGGAGAAGGGAAGGGGGGGGGGGAGAAGGGAGAGGGGGGGGGAGAAGGGGAGAGGGGGGGGGGGAGAAGGGAGAGGGGGGGGGAAGGAGAGGGGGGGGGGAGAAGGGATGGGGGGGGGTGAAGGGAGAGGGGGGGGAGAAGGGAGAGGGGGGGGGAGAAGGGAAGGGGGGGGGGAGAAGGGAGAGGGGGGGGGGGAGAAAGGAGAGGGGGGGGGAGAGAGGGAGAGGGGGGGGGGAGAAGGGAGAGGGGGGGGGGAGAAGGGAGAGGGGGGGGGAGAAGGGAGAGGGGGGGGGAGAAGGGAGAGGGGGGGGGGAGAAGGGAGAGGGGGGGGGGAGAGAAGGGAGAGGGGAGGGGGGAGAAGGGAGAGGGGGGGGGGAGAAGGGAGAGGGGGGGGGGAGAAGGGAGAGGGGGGGGGGGAGAAGGGAGAGGGGGGGGGAGACAGGGAGAGGGGGGGGAGAAGGGAGAGGGGGGGGAGAAAGGGAGAGGGGGGGGGAAAGGGAGAGGGGGGGGGAAAAGGGAGAGGGGGGGGAAGAAGGAGAGGGGGGGAGAAGGGGAGAGGGGGGGGAGAAGGGAGAGAGGGGGGGAGAAGGGAGAGGGGGGGAGAAGGGAGCGAGGGGGGGGGAGAAGGGAGAGGGGGGGGGAGAAGGGAGAGGGGGGGGAGAAGGGAGAGGGGGGGAGAAGGGAGAGGGGGGGGGAGAGGGAGAGGGTGAGGGGGGAGAAGGGAGAGGGGGGGGAGAAGGCGAGAGGGGGGGGAGAAGGAGAGGGGGGGGGGAGAAGGGAGAGGGGGAGGGGAGAAGGGAGAGGGGGGGGAGAGGAGAGGGGGGGAGAAGGGGAGGGGGGGGAGAAGGGAGAGGGGGGGAGAAGGAGGGGGGGGGAGAAGGAAGGGGAGGAGAAGGGAGGGAGAGGGGGGAGAGGAGATAAGATACATGGGGGTGGTGTGTGTTCTCTAGCAGGGTTTTCTAGGAATGTTACTGTGTTTGCTTATGTGCCAATCGAGCTTGTCTAATAAAAACTACAACTCCCATGATCCCCTACCTGTGAGCATGTTGCAGTAGAGCATAGGGCTGTGACCCGGAATGTAGTAGGCTGTGAAGTGCACACAGATAGTCCCGTGAGAAATGCAGAGGATCTGTGAGTGCTGCAAGCAATGCGAACTTCACTTACTGTGCTGCCCTGTCTGCAACAACCCGCCCACCCGGAGATTTCAGGGACAAACCCGGAGCCCGGAGAAGGGGGATGCCAAACCCGGAGTCTCCGGGTGAAACCCGGAGAGGTGGCAACCCCGTGCATAACTGATGTAAATAACGCATTTGTAACAGGCTCTATAGTCTCCCCGCTTGCGCACAGCTTCGGTACAGGTAGGGAGCCAATATTGCTGTTCAGGACGTGCTCATAGGCGCATGCGCGAGCTGCCGTTTGCCTATTGGGCGATATGTCCTTACTCGCGAGTGTACTTAAAGTGAGTGTACTTAAACCGGGGCATGCCTGTGTGTGTTGTGTGTGTGTGTGTATAAAAATATTACTTGTGAGTACATTCACATGTGTTAATATGCTATATGGTGGAGGGACCTTTTCACCCACCATAACCTAAATAATGTGTGTGTATATATATATTGAAGAAAGAGGGCACGACGGGTCTTATTCAAAGAGATTGGTGGTTTATTTAAACAAATCCACATTTCAGTTGGTCTTGAGAGAGGTTCATCTCTACCTTCTTATTCTCTGCAAGAGCACCCGGCACTGTATGTATAAGACAGTGGAGTGCCGCTTCTCTCAGTTTCATAATATTATATATATATATATATATCTCACAAACCTGTCTAAGTCATGCAAATGAGCATACAGTAATATTTCCATACACACATATACAACTGAAAAAAGAAGGCTTTGGAAATATATATGTATACATAAAAATAATTATAATATAAAGTATATATTTATATATACATTATATTATAATTATTTTTATGTATACATATATATATATTTCTAAAGCCTCCTTTTTTCAGCTGTGTTGGGGGAGGGGGCTCTGTACCCCTCACCACCATAACCTTGGCGTCAGAGAGAGCCGAGTCCCGCCGGCCCTGTTCCACCCCTATAACAGGGGAGACATCCTTGCTCACGAGGTCCTCTCATCCCCGTGGCTTAGCCAAATTCCTTTGACATGTGGGTAACTTGCAGGCTTCAGCGGTGAATGATCTAATGGCTTTTAATTTCATTACAGTTACTCTAATTGAGGCTACCGCCGCACTTTTGCTCTCGGGGGTCCTTCAGCCCTATTCCCTAAGTCTCCTCACAGTAGGGGCACGGCTGTTGCCCCTTCTCTCCACCCCACCCCCAATCCCCATCTCTTTCCAAGTCTCACACTATAGAGCAATAAGCTCACGCTACATCGGCTCTCTGCTTCATATAGTCTGCTGAAGACGCTGCCTTCCAACTGAGGCAGGTTTCGCACTGTACCTATTTAGCAGGTCCTGCGCCTATTTTTATTTTAATCCTCTACCTATTAAATACCAACTGTACCTACTGTACCAGTCTCCTACACTCATTGGTTGAACTCCAGAACCTTCAACTAATTAAATTAGCTTGCTGTATTGTAGAGTGGTGCTAAGTATCTTTGTACATGTCCCTCCTCTCAGTGCTCTTTCTTCTTAATGCAGCACTCCATGCTGCTTGTTTTTTGGGGGACGGGGTCTTGTTGCCTCTACCTTCACCCCCCTCCATCTCCTGGGGAGGACAATATGGCCGCCGGTTCAGCACTGGTATAAAAAACAACAACACACAAGGCGGCCATATTTGTCAGTTTTTGTTGTTGTTATTGTTGTTGTAAAAATGAACAAAAATGGTGTTAATTCATTTTACCGGCAACCAGGGGGTCCCTTGAAACAGAATCAGCATGGTGGAGCTCTCCCGGACCCCCTGGATCTTTAAAGATAAAAACAATATATATAATGTCAATTTGGGGGGAGGGGGGGTGACTGGATATCTGTGGAGTTTCGCCGTGTCTGAATTTCTGATCTGTACGTGACCTCTTTCCAATGTCCACAGGCAACCGTGTTATATGCACATGCGGCATAATTATGATCTAGTTAAAGGATCATTTACTAAGAATGCTACGGTGCTTCCACAGCTGCTGTCAATCTCAGCTCCGGGGGGGCCCCTGCTTCCCAAGATACTTGCCTGGTACTGTGCCCTCCATGGGGAAACAAAATGGAGGTTTTAAAGCCTCGCGCAGGCCAATCGGAAGCTGCAACGTCTTCCATCGCTGCTTCCTAATGGCTCGCATTAGCCAGGGGGATTTAAACCTGCATGAAGAATCGGGGGCACATTCGGAGGTGAGTATCTCTGGAAGCAGAGGGTCGGCGGTGCTGAAATTAACACGGTTCCGCTCCAAGGACCCCCCCCCCCCCACTTCCTACACAAAGGGGTCTTTTTCATTGGATAACATCAATATTTTCTCCGACATTTCAAACTACTACAGGATTGGACAGCACAGTATGAGATTAGGATGAAAAAGAAATAACCAAGGCATTTTTTTTTAAATGTCTGTGGAAAAATTCTTGTTGCCCCCCGTTTAAAGGGTCAGAGAAAATGCCTCTGTGGAGTGTAAGGGTTAAGGCAGGCGAGATATGGTGGAATGGAAATTCCAGCCTCGCTAACGGATGCTGATAGAATTTGCCCTGTTGTCTTATGATAAATATACAGGCTCAAAGCAGGACTTATCTGGAGAAGCCTTTGAAGACGGACTTAACCCCTGCGAAGGGGACAGAGGTTTCGGGAGAAGTTGCATGCACTTGCCCTCTGCTCTCTCATTCTGCTTAGATCTCTTTGTCTCTTATCCCGTATGTGAACCTGGGTTTCGTGACTCCTTTGTTTAATGCTGGCGTTCTCTCCCTTTGTTCCTATAAACACATCAGTTTAGCACGTGGGCCAAAAAATGCCGCAAGATAGGGGCCAACGACTCGCTGCTCCTCTGGCAGCAAAGGGGTTAAAGATCCAGTCCTGCTTACACAATTCAAAAAAGATGTTTTCAGTCTTATTTTCATTTGTTTTTTTATCCTAATCTCACATTTATCTATGAAAACCTTTCATAGCTGTCAATTTCTGAGAAATATGAATGTGAAACAATGTTTGCGGTGCCTCTTAAATATGGCCACCTTCTCCCCTAACTGCTCTTATGTCTGCTCCTTTAACTCCTCCTCCTAACTGCTCCCTTTAACTCCCCTTTAACTTTTTTAACCACTACTTATAACTTCTCCTATAACACCACCCTATAACTCCTCCCCTAACTGCTCCTATAACCGCTCCCTTTAACTCCTCCCCTAACTGCTCCTATTACCGCTCCCTATAACTCCCCTAACTTTTCCTATAACCTCTCCCTATAACTCCTCCCCTAACTTTTCCTATAACCACTCCCTATAATAGCTATCCTAACTCCTCCTATAACTGCTCCCTATAACACCTACCCTAACTGATCCTATAACCACTCCCCATAACTCCTCCCCTAACTGCTCCTATAACCGCTCCCTATAACTCCCCTAACTTTTCCTATAACCACTCCCTATAATAGCTACCCTAACTGCTCCTACAACCACTCCCTATAACAGCTATCCTAACTCCCCCTATAACTGCTCCCTATAACACCTCCCCTAACTGATCCTATAACCGCTCCCTATAACACCTCCCCTAACTGATCCTATAACCACTCCCCGTAACTCCTCCCCTAACTGTGCTCTTATAACCGCTCCTTATAACTCCTCCCCTAACTGCTCCTATAACCGCTCCCTTTAACTCCTCCCCTAACTGCTCCTATAACCGCTCCCTATAACTCCTCCCCTAACTGCTCCTATAACCACTCCCTATAACTCCCCTAACTTTTCCTATAACCGCTCCCTATAACTCCTCCCCTAACTTTTCCTATAACCACTCCCTATAATAGCTATCCTAACTCCTCCTATAACTGCTCCCTATAACACCTACCCTAACTGATCCTATAACCACTCCCCATAACTCCTCCCCTAACTGCTCCTAAAACCGCTCCCTATAACTCCCCTAACTTTTCCTATAACCACTCCCTATAATAGCTACCCTAACTGCTCCTACAACCACTCCCTATAACAGCTATCCTAACTCCCCCTATAACTGCTCCCTATAACACCTCCCCTAACTGATCCTATAACCGCTCCCTATAACACCTCCCCTAACTGATCCTATAACCACTCCCCGTAACTCCTCCCCTAACTGTGCTCTTATAACCGCTCCTTATAACTCCTCCCCTAACTGCTCCTATAACCGCTCCCTATAACAGCTACCCAAACTTCTCCTATAACTGCTCCCTATAACTCCTACCCTACCGGCTCCTATAACTGCTCCTTATAACTCATACTCTAATCGCTCCATACAACTCCTACCCTAACTGCTCCTTTAACTGTTCCCCTAACTGCTCCCCTAGCTGCTCCCTTGGCCGATGACAGGGGGGAGGGAGCCGGGCCCGGTGGCTACGGTGGCCTGGCTAGCCAGCGCTGCAAGACCTTTGGTTAGGCCCAGCTGCTGATCCTCTCACCGCTGCGCCCCGGATTTCCCCAGCTGCGGACCTCCCTCACTCTGTCCCACGCCAAGCTGCTGGCACGCCCCGGGCCTCTCTGTCGACGCGCGCCGTAAGTAAGCTGGGCTCAGCTTCTGCTGCGCACTTACATGATTGGAAGGCCTGGCGCTCGGCGTGGGACAGAGTGAGGGAGGCTCGAAGCTGGGGAGAGCCAGGGCCCCGCAGTGAGAGGACCAGCAGCTGGGCCCAGCCTGAGGTCGGGCCCAACTTCCCCCCCCCCCCTTTCCCCTTGCAGCCAACGGTACCGGCCTGACCATCCCCAAGGTAGATAAATGTATTTCGGCTGTTTTTTTATATATATATATATTTATTTGGGGGGTAAGGGGGGTTTCTATGTATTTGGAAGGTTTATATCTATTTGGAGGGTGAGGGGGGGTTATATATATTTGGGGGGTGAGGGAGGGTTATATATATTTGGGGGTGGGAGGGTTTATATGTATTTGGGGGGGTTATATGTATTTGGGGAGTGTTTTTTGCTATATATGTATATGGGGGGTGCAGGAGTTCTTTTATATCTATTTGTTGGGTGGGTTTTTTGGTATGTATTGTGGGGGGGATTATCGGGGAGGGGGGATTATTGGGGGAAGGGGGACGGAATGAGTGTGAGGAGGGGGGATTCAGTGAGAGTGGGGTAATTGATGGAGGGGGGAGAGAGTGAGAGGAGCGAGTGAGGAAAAGAGGGAGTACGAGTGAGGAGGGGAGATAAATACATGCGGGGGTGGGAAGGGATTGAGTGAGAGTGGGGTAATTGATGGAGGGGGGGAAAGTGAGAGGAGAGAGGAAAGAGGGGGTGATTGAGTATGAGAGTGAGGGGAGAGAAATACACGGGAAGAGGAGGGGGAAAAGAGGGGGCTCGTGAGGTGTAAAATGGGGGGGGGGGCTTGCAAGACCGCCGACATGGAGGGGGCCGGTCGTAACTCTAGTCCTGGGCCCCAGGAAATCTGTCTGTGGCCTTGACTGCTCCCTATAACTCCTCCCCTAACTGCTCTTATAACTGCTCCCTATAATACCTCCCCAAATTGCTCCTATAACCACTCCCTATAACCACTCCCCTAACTGATCCTATAACCTCTCCCTATAACTCCTCCCCTAACTGCTCCTATAACCACTCCCTATAACACCTCCCCTAACTGATCCTATAACGGTTTAATCACTCCCTATAACGCCGCCTCTCACTGCTCCTATAACTCCTCCCCTCCCCCCCACTGCTTTTATAACTGCTCATCATATTGTGAGGTTAGAGCAGCGATCACACCTACTCGTGTTACAGAATTTAAACTGGGGGACTTACAGTTTTAGTTGCCAAGGTTTTCCTCCCCCTTAGTGAAATCCAAACTTGTGGGCAGATAGGCCAATCGGAGGGGTGACTTTACTGCTTCCTATCTTATTGGACGGCCGTTTAAATATCCAGGAAGTAACGCCAGCAACTAAAACTGTAAGCATCTCAGAGCACCGTGGCGGCCACCGGAGCTACAGGTACCAAGGATCAACACCAGAGAAACTCTTCCCCCCCCCCCCGACCCCCGTTTGAATGATGTAAAACAAATCAATAATTAAAATTCTGTGGGATTGCAGCTGTAACATCTTAATACCTTAATACAACTTTGTTTGACCCATTAATAAAACTAAATTATGCCCTAAACTGAGAGGCATCAAACCATTTTGGCCCATATATATATATACAACAAAAAGCAGCAGCCAGCACTCCAAGCAACAAATGTAAAGTCAAGGTGCATGCTCCATAGAAATCAATATAGAAACCCTGTCTTCCCATAAGAGAAGGCACAAAAGCAGCAACACTCAGATAAAGCAAAAAGACATATATTAGCAGTGACAAAACAGCACACTATAAACCCATTTAAAGACCTGTTGCAGTCTGGGATTCTGGGAAATGACATGCAAATGAGCACACAGTGCCACTTTTTGCTTCAAAAACCATTTTTAACTCACCATAACTTAACTCAGTATGGTAAACCCCATCCTTTAGCTTCTTTGCATACCCAGCTAACCAACCCCACACTGATGAGACCCATTAAGGTCAAAACAGCTGTCTGTGGGTGGGTTTTCTGGGTATGCACCTTAACCCTGGCTGTGCTCAAAGCTGTGACCATGCAGCAAGCTTAAGCCTATAGGGAACCATGTTAAAAATGGTTTTTGAAGCAAAAAGTGGCACTGTGTGCTCATTTGCATGTCATTTCCCAGAATCCCTTGCTGCTGTGGAAGTGCTGTGTGCTGGGTGATAATGGGGAAAGGCGGGGTTGCAGACCTGTCTAAGACATGCAGATGAGCATACAGTTGTATTTACATTTATATATATATATATATATATATATATATATATATATATATATATATATATATATATATATTGCAAAGCAACAACTAGCACCCTGTAGTAATAAAAAAATCCAGATGCTAATCCCATAGGTAAGAATAATGGAGATATTACCAGATTGGAGACCAGCAATGAGGACACAGCACACCAGGAATGATATTCAAAATGATTCTGTAATGTAGAAAATACAGGCACCCCAGCCGAAACGTTTCGGTCTGTACAGCCCTGAGGAAGGTCGCTCTCTGCAGACCGAAACGTTGGCTGGGGTCAATTTTCATGAATATCATTCCTGGTGTGCTGTCTCCTCATTGCTGGACTCCAATCTGGTAATATCTCAATTTTATATATATATATATATATATATATATATATATATATATATATATATATATATATATATAATATAAAAGAGAAAAATCTCTTTGAGCTCAAACTACTGTGTCCGGTTACTTCACATGGTGGGAATAAATAACTTTTTTGACATCATCTTTTTGAGTGCTGCAGATTTTTCTCATATATATATATATATATATATATATATATATATATATATATATATATATTGTTTTGTGGATCTATTGAGTTGAGCTGTATCTTTGAATCTCTTTGATGGACCATCTGGATGCCTTTCTGGTTCTTCTGACTGGGAAGGGGTTAATGAGCGGCTGCAGAGAGATTGGGAGCAGCGCTGCTTTGTGACTCTCAGCATACTGTATGTGCTGCCTTTGGAATGATATCTCCATGTGAAAGCCCAGGACCTCCAAGGTTAAATCCAAAGTCACTGTCTCTTATCTGCGTGCTCACAACCAATATTCAACAGATAAGGCCAGAGCGCCACAAGCCGACGACGCCATTGCCCCTCTCTCCGCCAGAGGGAAAAAATAAACATCATTTTGGTGATTTAACCTTTTTCTGCTTTCTACTGCGATAACTACCTTCCTTTTATTTCTTCATGCGGCTGGCTGTCCGGAGCCATACATCATTTCCGAAACCTCCTGCAGATACCAGCTTCAGAGATAAATTGGTGTAAAATAATATGTGTGGTGTTTCTAAACTTGGTACTGATTGGTACAAAATGGCATTGTGCCATTAGGGAATGGATGCGCAACTCCAGTCCTCAAGCCCCCCAAACATTTTGTTTAATAAATATATAAATGTGTTGCAATTTAAATTCACTGAATAAAGGGAGAATTGGGAATGCCGTTTATGTAATTAAAACTTGAATACATCATCCTATGTGGATTTGACAAAATTCATTAAAGCAAAAGAAATTCTTCAATTTCAGATAGTGTGTGTATGTGTATGTATCTATCTACAGTATCTATCTATCTATCTATCTATCTATCTATCTATCTATCTATCTATCTATCTATCTATCTATCTATCTATCTATATATTATAAAAATAATTATAACAACAAAATGTATAGGGAAAAACAAAATGAAAGAAAAATCAAAACAGAAATATATATTATGTGTGTATGTGTGTGTATGTATGTGTATATGTGTATATGTGTATATATGTATATATGTGTATATATGTATATATATATATATATATATATATATATATATATATATATATATATATATATATATATATATATAATCAATCACTGGGGAGGACATCATCTAGCAGTGGATTGACAAGGGAGGAGGATCATATCGATACACACACACGCACACGGTTATATACTACGCATTACATAGATTCAACAAAAGACAGCGGAGCCCAATGCTACATCCAATTGATAAAACATATATGGTAATAAGTATAAAGTTAAATACTTCAATAATAATATTTTCTTGGTTATTTAGTTAAACCCTTTGGCCAAAGCGTCATAAGCCTGCATACCAACGTCAAGGTATAACCAAATTTGCAGGTCCTAACACTACACTGTGAACCTTTCCTTTTACCTCTGTATGAGGGGGAACAACCACAGTAGGTCCTGTCCATACAGCAAAATGAGAGAAACTCCCAAGTTAGAAAGGTGGGGAGAGGTGAGCTCTGGGAGGACGGGCCACCTACCTCCAAACAACTGTTGCCGGTTAGAAATTGAAACGTGCTGGGAAAGTGTGTGTTAGGCTGCGCTTATAGTGACGGCGACGTCAGGCTGTGCTCGCTGGAAAAAATCAAATTGAGATGACTTCCAGCGATCGCAACCAAGCCGTCGCTCCCTCGCGTCGCGCTTACTATAATCGCACACGACTGCGGCGATGCATTTGTTTTGACGCGACGTCGCTGTCGCCGGCACTATAAGCGCAGCCTTAATTACATAGATTCAGTAAGTAAGGTTTAATAGTATGTGTGAATATATATATGTATATACATACATACAACATACATACAGTCAGTTATACACACACACACGGTTAAATCCAAGAAACATTCCCCTTGGTTTGCATTCTTTCTCCCTGTAGGTTTCCCTCTGCCCGACAAGAAATACTTTATCCAAGACAACCATTCCATCAAGCCTGAGAAGCCGCAGAGCAGCACAACCCTGCCAAACAACAGCCTGTGTATAAGAGCCCTGTTCATTCATCCAGTGATGTATGGGGGAGATTTAATCTCTACCTCCACTGGCACCACCTGCGTTAACCGGGGGTCTGATCACGGATATTACCAGCTGCCTGTTGAAAGTTCCCTGCTTCTTAACATGGGAGTATACATTCAGCACACTGCTTGCAAGCCGAAGTAATGCCAATTAATCAGCATCCCCTCTCTCCGATTTAGCATATGTTTTATATACCCCCCTTCAATGCCCGCGAGTCCTGCAAGGCGAGCTCCACTTTCCTAGCACAATTAAGTCCTCACCTGAGGAGCTTACAATCTAATGTTTATTGACGCCTAGTAAACTCCACTCTGCGAGGAGTCAGAATACATTTGATACATTGACTAGGAGACATGTTCAAAAACTCTGTCAGCATCAATTTGCCAGCAACAATGGTATTATTATGATGATTATTTTTAGCATACATACATAGATCCACATCTGTGAGCATCTTTGCATCTCTATACTCATATGCACTAAACATCACTGTAGTATTGTCTGTCCTTATGATCTCCCCTAATCCCAAAGCAGCAGGGCTGGATGTTCTGCATTTTGGGATCACAGACAGTACTATCAAGGGAAGTGGGGGGTTGTCTTGAAGCACGGCTAAGGTTTCAGCGGCTGTCTCAGAACTGGCTCTCACATGGCATACCTGACAAACCTCATAATAATGTCCATTTACTATATAGCACTGTGTATGCAGCATTGGACATAGAATGTTTGCAGGCACAATATGCCCATGCCTCAAAGAGCTTCCCATTTTTGGTGCCTGAGGTACGGGGAGATAAAGTGGCTTGCCCAAGCTCACACGTAGAGCCGACACTAGGATGCAAACACCCACTTCAAAGACAGCATTCTTACCAATAAGCCTGTAATGGCAGTTATACAGCAGCCATGGAAAGCCATTGCATGTCAACTAACCGCAGATGGGAAAGCAGAGATTAGCGCAAAGGGGGGAGTTGCAGAACCCCTGTTTCCAGCTCTTCTAAAGCCTCGGATATAGTGAGCGCGCGTGACGGAGCGCATGGAGTCGCTCACGCCTGTCGGCTAAGCGATCTGTGGTCTGATATCCACAGCGATGGGGAGGCGCGGCCGTGACGTCACGAGGCTGGTTAGCCGTCATTGGCTGAACCGCTCACATGACCCCGGGCTGTCACGCCACAAAAACAAATTCTCTTGTTTGCTGAGAACGCCGTGGCGCTTCACTGGTCGCGCGCTCTATGGCCGGCCTCACAGAGGTGCGGCCTGTTGCTCGCGCTCACGCTCGCGCGGTTGCTCACACTATGGACGTGGCTTAATGCATTTTTAAGCAAGAGAGGATACAGTGCAAGACTGTCAGTTGTTCTACACTAGACCATGCTCTACAAGTTCGGGTCAAGTACTTACATGTCCAAATGGATCCAGGTGGTTGTTGGTGAGTTTCAGTTTCTGGAAGGACACCAGCTGCCTCATCCAATGGGCCCCTGTGGCGGGCGAGTCGGGGTGAACGTACAACCGCCCGGGCATTGCGGGCTCAGCCTTACCAGTGACCGACCTGTAGCAAGAACACACGACTGTTAAGAACCCTAATCAATGAGAACATTCCTGAGAATCCTGCGTCCCTGTCTGGAAATCAATGAGATTGTTCCTGTGTTAAATCTGATGCAGTTTTTTTTGGTGTGCATCTATCTGGCTGATTTTGCCTGTATGCCATTAGTTAGCAAAACGGCATATGTCACTTGCTTTAGGGCCCGGTGTTTTTAAAGGTTAAATACACCAACGCTCTAAACTGGCTAGTACAGTTATAGTCATTTGGTTCTCAAGGTTATTTTGCCCGACTGATTTTACCCATGTTCCCTGCTCCCTTCAAATAAACTCCCCCAGATCTAAGTCCTTACAGGTACTTTCTAGTCCTATATCGCTCCTACAGTATATCCTCTAGCTTTCTTAAATTCATGGGCTGTATTTCCCCCTCGCCCATTTCTCTGGAAGACTGTCCCATGCATCTACTACTCTGTCCAAAACAAAATGCTTCTTCTTCCTTCCCCTAAGCCTTAACACCCTTTTGTCCCTCCTATACCTTGAGGTTTTAGAAAACCCTTATCAAAATCCTGCTTTGCCTCTTCTCTTGCAGTATCTCAAACCACTATACAATATTCCGTGAACCTGTGTTCCCAGTACCGGAGAAGCGTTCACCTCCATTTACCTGAGTGGGACAAAAATATTCTCCAGGACGGGGAGAGACAGCTTTACAGCGTATTGAATAGGGGCTTTAAAATCTGCATCAAGCACTGAGCTGCCCATTTCTCCCCGCTCTGCTGAATCTGCTCTGCACACTTTCCTGTGGGGAGTGATTTTAATTATAAAACACACTAGCTACAGTAAATAATTACCCACGGAAGCTTTTTAACATTCAACAGCTCCTCCTTAAAACGTTTCTCTGCTCTCCAGCCAAAAACACATCTTTAAAACTGCGGTTTGTGTTCGGAACGCCTCCTCTTAAGTAAAACAAGATGTAATATAAAACAATGCTGTGTATGACTGCATACATGCAATTTTTTTCGACGGAGACTCAAATGGGGCTTTGTATCAAAGTCTCCTGGTGCAAAAAACAGCACCAGATCTATATTAAAATAATTAGGCCATGAAATGCAGCACGTTCAGACAAAGAGGCCGTTTCTCCTCTATACAGACTAAGCTGCTGTAACGGCAATGCCAGAGGGGCCTGCAATGCAAGACTCTCCGACAATGAAGGGGTTTCTTTCCTCTCATTTGTTCTCTTCTTAATAATAATAATAATAATAATTGTGTGTAAGCTGTTAACGTATTTGCTGCTGACTAAGCCTGCGACATAATGTACAGTGGCCAAGGTGTTCTGAATGCATTGTCTTTCCAATGGCACGTCCAAGGCTCTGGGACTCTTAGCAAGGAGAGGCGCTTACCATTTGTTATCAGCGAACTTGTATCTGTGGTCATCGGCTGGGACTATGTCCATGAGCAGGATGTACTTGGTTTTCGGATTGAGACCAGTAACCTTCACTTTATAACTGGGGAACATACGCCTGGGGTGAGAGAATACAAACCGTCAGGTACAAAACAGAATCAAAGCAGCAATAGATGTGTGATATGGATAGATTGATTGATTGATGCATGGATAGATGGGTAAATAGATCAATCCATAGATAGATAGACAGACAGATGATAGATAATCCATGGATGGATGGGTAAAAAGATAGATAGATAGATAGATAGATAGATAGATAGATAGATAGATAGATAGATCCATGGATGGATGGGTAAATAGATCAATCCATAGATAGATAGACAGACAGATGATAGATAATCCATGGATGGATGGGTAAAAAGATAGATAGATAGATAGATAGATAGATAGATAGATAGATAGATAGATAGATCCATGGATGGATCGGTACATAGATCAATCGACAGATAGATAGATCCATGGATGGATGGCAAAATTGATCAATCCATAGATTGACAGACAGATAGATATAGAGAGGGGCAAATATGCTGAAATTCAGGGGAGGGGGGGGGGTTGTTTATTTTCTTGTGAACTTGTGATTTTTTGTCTACAAGCATCTACGTGCAAGCTTCCGAACTTTAACTGAATAAAATCCTTGAATAAAAAAACAAATATGGAACATAGTCCCATATTTAGAGACGGGGGCAATACATCCATACAATTTGCCACACATTTACAATTTAGCCCATACTTTCCTTTCAGTCAGGTCATTGGGGCCAACAGTATTCCAAAGTTATATTATTAACCCTTTCACGGTCAGGATATCACTTCACTCCCGCACACACGCATGAAAATCCTAAGCGTCCACAACTCTATGCTCTGCCTGTAATGATGTCATTGAACAGACGTAAATCTTAGCTATAGCAATGCCTATATTTTTATAGACATACGATTCTGTATTATGTGCTTTACAGGAGGATGAATAAATAAACGTTGAAACCCGCAGCGGTGAATATTCTGGTTTCAGAAGCTTCCAATTCTGCTCCCCCTTTTTTTTTTGCCACATCTTTGTGGTTAATATTTTCAGCTCCGAGTCGTAGATTTAAGATAAATCTTTCCTCCTTAGAAGGAGCATTTTGAGTTTGGGAGCCAGCCTGAAAATGAACAGGGGGGGGGGGGGGTGCAATATAAAAGGATACTAATTATGACCGCACCGTATTATTAGAGGCTTAAATAATTGCAGATGGTGATTCCCTTTCCATAAATCGAAATTCTCCCCAAGGTCGTCCAATAACCACAACTGCGGTGTGGCTTCTTCTGCTGGTTACTACAAGTCAGAGGTCAATGGGGCAGTGGCAGTCAACATCAACATGGCAGAAATGAAAAAAAGGTTTTTATGAAACCCTTCGCTGGAAGAGATTCCCATTGAGGAGGTGTAGACCAGAACCGTGTGACCTTGGAAACGTCACTGTACATAAGGTAGCAAAATTAGATTGTAAGCTCTGTGGGGGCAGGAACGGCTGTTGATGTATTTATATGATGGCATTCTATCCTGGCTTCCGCTCTTTATAACATGAACTACACAGGGGTGTACGATGTGAATGCAATCTACAGCCATATATAGAAATATTGTCGCGTATGCCTTTGCAGTGCATGCCAGGTCCCGCTGGCAGTGAAGAGGTTAAAATAAAAGATTAACACAATGGAAATCGATGTGTTTTTTTCCCCAATAACCTCCATACTCTAGTTATAGCTGAATAACGACTGTAAAATTTATGATGACTAAATCCGAGCTGGATTGGTTACATGTTGTGAGTGTAGGAATGACCCCCAAATCTGCTGAGCTATTTAGGTTATTTATAGGTAGCTATTTATGGGTTAGCGCATCCAGACGGCGGGAACACCCACCAACGTCAATGGGAGTTACCGCCGGATCGGGTGCGCTTAATTAATCTGCGCCTATGTCCAATAAATAACATGGTGCCCTTCAAATGCCCCATAAACATTCATTTGCAACAGCAGCGTCAGTGGGAAATATGTATCAAAGTCTTTCTTTTTAGATTTTTTTCACTATAATTATATGGGCGCTTCTGGTTCCTAACCCGTTTTAACTGCACTGTAGCTCATCCATAGCACATATACTGTAGTGCTTCTTCCATGTGAGCCCTTTAGGCTCTGCGTACATGTCACGGACCCCACGCTGTTGGAAGAAATACATAAGACAGTATAATATTGTTATAATGTTGGTATACTGTATGACCTGCCGAAATGGGTTTACCAGGACATAGTCGCGGGCTTAAAATGTTATGCCCAAAGGATTGCACTAAATGAGCCAAATGAAGAAAGAATATAGATAAAATACATAGTACTAAATCAGTGGTGCGCAAACTAGGGGGGGCACATGATTTTTTTTTGGGGGGGGGCAGTCTGTTGCAGAGGTCCCGCGCTCTCCCCCCAGGGATTTAAATTAAATGCCGGGGGGACCGCGCGAGGCCTCTGCAACCTCTACTTACCGAGGATCGGCCGGCTCCAAGACGCGTTACCATGGCAATGCGTCGTCAAATGACGCCGCGGGCCATGTGACATCACGGTTGCCACGGTAACGTGACGTCAATTGACACAGCGGGTCACGTGACGTGACGTCACACGACCCCGCGGCGTCATTTGATGCTGCACGAGGTAAGGAGCAGGGGCGCACCAAGGAGGAGGTAAGGTAGGGGGGGGCGCCGCAAAAAAGTTTGCGCGCCCCTGTACTAAATAATTGCTTGTATTGGATGTAGCATTGGGGCTTACTTGCCTTTTGTTGTATACATTATGTCACTATCTCAGTAGCATCCCAATTGACACAAATATATATACAATGTAGCGGGTTTGGGTTTTGAGACACCAGGTTTATCAAGGAAAAGACAATAATCCCGTTGATTTGCATGGGGCAATCAGCAGCTGTTTTACAATTATGCCCCAAATTTGCATTTGGGAGATTTGTTGGGTAAATGTCATTGTACTGTATCAAGTTGTTGTGTCTCACCCTTGTGCATGTTGGGAAGAGGTCTTGTGGGGGTATGGAGTAGCAAGGCCCAAGTATAATAATAATAATAATAATAATAATATGTCATTTTGCCTGTACGGAGGTTGTTTACTAAACTGGAATTCTGCCGGTCAGGGCCCTGTGGCACGGAAACGCCCTTTTACGTCAATGAATAATCGGTACAATCGCGCCCAGCTCTGCACTGTCACAGTTTAATGAGTGACCCCCTATGGGCGTGGCTGGTCCCTCTAGCACAAATGGGTTTCACAATCGACCTTATGCACTTTGCAAGAGACTGAGACATGAACCCTGGCGGGAATATTTTATAAAGGGCACCATGGACATTTTTGGAATAAAATTGATATGTAGGGGATTGTTTGCTGAAGAAAAACCCAGCAGACATATATACTAGATTTATCAAAGGAAAACTTTAATTGCAATAGGATTGCTTTTTTTCAAATATAAATCTGGTGCTGTTTTCCCCCCACTGGTTTTAAGTCAGGTGCATCCTTCATGTTGAGTACCAGATTGTTTTAATTTACATTTGATCACAATTGTGCGTTTAAATTATTATTTATAACTAATGTTACACACACTATTTCTAGTCTGGTGAGACTCAAAACATTATGGGCCGTTGACATAGGGGCCCCTATATTTAACCCTGCAACCCTAACCCTCTGCATCCATTGAGATAAGTACCAAATGGGGAAATAGCTTGATTGTGTACAAGAAAACATTCTAGGATTGTATGTGGGGTTTTTTTGTGAAAAACTGTCATATTTTATCTTGTGGAAAAAAATATATTTGGGTTTTAAAACTGCAAGTAGAGTGTTGTATGGTACATTTTTGTGTAATGTCTCCTTTGCGTTAAACAGGGCATGAGTAAGAACCCTATATCTGCATCATAGCATCTATATAGGGTGCCCTTATAACAGCACTTTTTAAAGAAAAAATTGGACAAGCATTTTTTTAATCTTACTAAATAGTGTTTTACATTATTAGTGTAATAGTGGATAGTGACAATACTGTGAAAAGAATACATTTTCTTAACCTATATAATGAAACAGCCATGCAGCGTCAGATACATTTTTGGGGTTGATACATAGCAATGTAATTCTGCGCTAATACTATTAACAGACTTTGTAGGGTTTTACGCAAATTGAACTTGGCGGAGGATTTTTATGCATATTCTTTATACAGTATATACAATTTACGTGTACGCCATACGCTGTCCATTTCTGTGCACCAAAATAATTGGGGAAATTTTTTTTTTTGACGCAGCCGCAGAAAGTTGAATTTAGTACATCGCTGTACGCAAGCGCAATTGGACATTTTTAACGTGCCAATTTTGTGCTTAACAAAACATTGGTGACACTTCCTACCTATTTATTAGCATTGTTTATTTGTAAAGCACCAACATGTACCCCAGCGCGGTACAATGGGGGTACAGAGCTGTGTATGTTACATAAGCAGAATGATATACTAATGAGGCCAGACAAGCACCAAAAGATACAAAGAGGTAATGAGAGCCCTGCAAGCTTGCAATCTACAGGACCTCTACATCTCTAGGACTGCCATTAGTAAGCTGAACATGTTACACGCATGTAGAACATGTCTCTGGGGATAATGGGATCTATTTATCAAAGTGCCCCTGCTGCAAAAAACAAACGGCTCCCAAGACTCTTGAGAAAGGTCCTAGAGGGAACCGAAACGTTGATGTAACCAATAACTGTGGCACTTCTGTCAGGGATGTGCCAGCTGGATGGATTTGTACTTATTCACAACCATTTGGTTACCCGTTTTTTACGTGATGCCTATTGCCACACACACACATATATAGACAGTGGTCGACAAATCACCAAAAAATCTACTCGCCGAACAAAAAAATCTACTCGCCACCTAGTACCACACGTGTGCTGCTTGGGCCAATAGGAGCTCGCCACAATGTTAAATCCACTCGCCCGGGGCGTGCAAATGTATAGGTTTGTCGAACACTGTATATAGATATACATATATATATTTCTTCATTATTATTGTATATACTACCCTCATTAGCAAAACTATGAAACCCTTAGTGCATTAACCTCTTCAAAGCCAGAGGGAAACTGCAACACATTGCAGAACAGAACTTTTTGAGATACATAGTCATAACTATGGCTCTGATCTGTATGTGTTTTGGGATTGTACCTTCATTTAGGACAGCCTTTTTGTAGCAGTATATTTAATCTCTCTCCCTCTCCCTCTCCCTCTCCCTCTCTCTCTCTCTCATTTATCAAATGATATACATTGAGAGTTACCTCTCTTTGTCAAGTATGTCCTGGGCATAGAGTTAAAGCTGCAGTTCAGTCTTTTTTTTTAATTAATTTTTTTACTTCAATAGTTTCATGTGGGCAATCTCTAATTACCTAAAGAACTGCATAGCTGCCGGTCAATTCGTTCTCCGTCTATTGATCGGCAAAGTTTGGCGACATCTTTAAATATGGGGAATGTAAATCGTTGCTATAGGAACAAGCATGCTTGTTAAAATAGAATACAAGACAATTGGTCTTTCAAAGTTGTTGTTTTTTTAAACAGAAAATGCTAAAAGTATTTTTTCTTACTACAGAACTGATTTATTTAAAAAAACACACATGCAGGATATTGCCTGAACTGCAGCTTTAAGATAACAAACAATACATGGTTACAAATACAGTTACATAAGTGAACAGGGTATACATTATATACAAGACATTGCAATGCACAGTTAGAGATTATATATATATATCACCCACTAATTTCAGAGTCTGTTGGCGCCATATAGTTGAATGAGAACAATCACAATTATATGAATGAATGCCTCTTCTGGAATATACTGGGGCTCTCAGTTGGAATAGAAAGACGAATGGAACCCCTATTCTTGATATACTTTGTGTTTCTGTGTATATCATTGTGTTGCCTGTGCGTCCTGGCAGCACGTTTGAAAGTAAAGCAGCTATTTTATCTTTCAAACTGGAGGTAAAATCCCCTTTCCCCTCCTCAAAGGAAACTGGATACACTTAAGTATTTTGGAAAGTCCAATTTATCACCTGAAAGCTCATGGTTCTGAGTTTTTATACACAAACCACACTTTCAAAATTGACTTTTAAGGTTTAAATGGAGATATCCTATTAACCACTTGAAGGCGGGTGGGGACTGCATAGCGCACACTCAAATATTGCAGTTAAATGTCCTTTCTAAGTTATTTGTTGTCATTGTTTTAGGCATGAACTTTAATACATACAATAAATACAAACTTGTTTTCCCTGAAACTCACACTCCATATGATATATATAATATCATATATAGCGGTACTTCACTGAAAACAGTTTATTGGTGGGTGCAAACCTCTGAAGACTGGAATACAGAAAAGATGGAAGCAGGAGATCCAGGCTTTAGAAAAGTAAGTAACGTTTATTGGGAAATGTTGATAGTTTTGCAACAAACTTTACTATATATTACACACACATTCATACAGTACATACCCACACAAACACTGTACTGTTCATCCGAGACACCTTGGTTGAAACCTTTTGGGAGTGCCTCTCTCTCTCTCCTCTCTCTCTCCTCTCTCTCTCCTCTCTCATCTCTACCCTCTCTCTCTCCCCCTCTCCTCTCTCTCCCCTCTCTCTCTCTCCTCTCTCTCTCTCTCTTCTCTCCCTCATTATATATGTCTATATAGCTATATTTTTGCACAGACACACAAAGCCAGGAGAATCTGAATTTCACAATGAAACGTCTCTATTAGATTGTGTTACTAAATCATACCTATATATCAAGAAATGGAATGATTGCCAATGCAGCTTGAGCCTGTGTACTCCTGGAAACCAGCCAGGACTGCAGAGAGCAAGATAACACGTTCAGAGCAAGATATCCAACAGAGAGTTTGTACTGTGTGCTCGGGAAGGACCTCACGTTCTCCCTGTGTTTCTTCTCTCCTTATTCCTTCAGCTCTTGCTCCTCCTCCTTCTTCCTTCCTTTCATTCTTTTCTTTCTCTCCGGTTCCATTTTTTCTTTATCGTTCAATTCTCTCCTTCTCTCACCGTCACTTTCTCTTTCTTTCTATCGTCATTTCCTTTCTTCCATTCTTCTTTTCTTTCTGTCTCTCATTCTCTTTTTTTGCCTTTCTTCTTCATTCGTTTTCTTTCTGGTTCAATTGCTGACTTCCTCTTCAATTGTTTTCTGGTTCCTCTTCTCTCTGCCTCTTTATTTCTCGCTTAATTTATTTTCTTGCTTTCTAGTCCAATTTCTCTTTTTTTCTTTCTCTTTACTTTCCTGTATTTCTTTCTTTCATGTGTTTCTTTTCTTTCTCTCTCTCTCTCTCTCTCTCTCTCTCTCTCTCTCTCTCTCTCTCTCTCTCTCTCTCTCTCTCTCTCTCTCTCTCTCTCTCTCTCTCTCTCTCTCTCTCGCTCTCTCTCTCTCTCTCTCTCTCTCTCTCTCTCTCTCTCACTCTCTCTCTCTCTCTCTCCTCCTCCCCCCCCTCTTCTCTCTCTCCCCTCTTTCTTTCTCCCCTTCTCTTTTCCCCTCTCCCTCCCTTCACTCGTTTTCTCTCCCCCCCCAAACATTTAGCTGCATTGGATCCCAGCCTGGTACATTTTTTACATTTACAGTCAGAAATATGAAAGAACCTTCTGACACAACCATGCTATTTATTTCAACCTGACAGCCGGTTTAATGAACAAAATAATTGACTGGGACGTTTGAGTAATATAGGATTTACAAAGAATTCAATTCCGCAGATGCCAGTATTAAATCCACCAAGTATTAAATATATACTAAACATTATATCTCTTACCTCCCAGCTTTAGTAATGATCATCTCTGTGCCAACTTCATGAAATTTTAGCATAATTCTCGTTCATGCAAAAACACCTTTATGCCTTCCATTCCCTATATGAAAAAAGCAATATATATATATATGTTAGTTATAAATAAAATAAACCAGGGTTACGGTCACTAGTGATGCAATTATTCCCCATTCTAAGACATGGTTGTTACATTTGACCATTATTGTTATTAAAAGATTATAAAAGCTCAAAGTCCAATTTGTCTGCATAATAAATATATATAGTTGTTGCAATAATTTACAATACTGTAATTTTTTAGTGGCATCGGAATTTCATCAGGATAAAACTAAAAACTAGCCCCCACACAAGTACATAATTAGATTTCATAGTAACATGGAAGGCGTATGATCTAAATTATAAGAGTGAGATTGAAAAAGTTTATTGTGTGTGTGTGTGTGTGTGTGTGTGTGTGTGTGTGTGTGTGTGTGTGTGTGTGTGTGTGTGTGTGTGTGTGTGTGTGTGTGTGTGTGTATAAATATGTATATATCTTACATTGGGTGTTAAACTTCAGTCTACTGAGAAAAATCACTAAAAATAAATTGCATACTAATTAACATTATTCTCTGTGGCGTTGTTTGTCTCAAATAATAATAAGATTCTCCATAAT